>NC_083353.1:69292607-69595638 GCF_030254825.1 Meriones unguiculatus
CCAACGAAATCACCCCAGAGTACAAAAAATTTGCTTCCAACGAAATGAGTCCAGAGCACCGAAAACATGCTTCCAACGAAATGACCCCCTACTTCAAAATTTGCTTCCATCGAAAAAACCGGAGAACACAAATAATTCTCTTCAAACGACATTACCCCAAAAGGCAAAAAATTCGTTTGCAACGAAATCTCCTGAGAACACAAATATTCGCTTCCAAAGTTATCATCCCAGAGCAAAAAAAAATCGCTTCCAACGAAATCACCCCAGAGCACAAAAAATTCGCTTACAACGAAATGACCCCCTACTTCAAAGAATTGCTTCCATCGAAAAAACCGGATATCACAAAAAATTCTCTTCCAACGATATTACCCCAGAAGACAAAAAATTCTTTTCCAACGAAATCTCCTGAGAACACAAATATTCGCTTCCAAATATATCATCCCAGAGCACAAAAAAATCATTTCAACGAAATCACCCCAGAACACAAAAATTCCCTTTCAAAGAAATCACGTGAGAACACAAAAAATACACTTCCAACGAAATTACCCCAGAACACAAAAAATTCACTTGCAACGAAATCTCCTGAGAACACAAATATTCGCTTCAAATGAAATCACCCCAGAGTACAAAAAACTTGCTTCCAACAAAATGACTCCAGAGCACAGAAAACATGCTTCCAAAGAAATGACCCACTACTTCTAAAATTTGCTTCCATCGAAAAAACAGGAGAACACAAAAAATTCTCTTCCAACGACATTATTCCAGAAGACAAAAAATTCTTTTCAAACGAAATCTCCTTAGAACACAAATATTCGCTTCCAAAGATATCATCCCAGAGCACAAAAAATTCGCTTCCAAAGAAATCACACTAGAATACAAAAATTCCCTTTCAACGGAATCACGCGAGAACACAAAAAATTAGCTTCCAACGAAATGACTCCAAAGCACCGAAAACATGCTTCCAACGACATGACCCCCTACTTAAAAAATTGCTTCCATCGAAAAAACCGGAGAACACAAAAAAATTCTCTTCCAACAACATTACCCCATAAGACAAAAAATTCTTTTCCAGCGCAATCTCCTGAGAACACAAATATTTGATTATAACGAAATCACCCCAGAGCACAAAAAATTCGCTTCCAACGAAATGACTCCAGAGCACAGAAAACATGCTACCAATGAAATGACACCCTACTTCAAAATTTGCTTCCATCGAAAAAACAGGAGAACACAAAAAATTGTATTCCAACGATATTACCCCAGAAGACAAAAAATTCTTTTCCAACGAAATCTCCTGAGAACACAAATATTCGCTTCCAAAGATATCATCCCAGAGCACAAAAAAATCATTTCAACGAAATCACCCTAGAACTCCGAATTCCCTTCCAACGAAATCACCCGAGAACACAAAAAATTCTCTTCCAATAAAATTACCCCAGAATACAAAAAATTGACTTGCAACGAAATCTCCTGGGAACACAAATATACGCTTCCATCGAAATCATCCCAGAGCACAAAAAATTCGAATCCACCAAAATGACTCCAGAGGACAGAAAATACGCTTCCAACGAAATGACCACCTACTTCAAAAATTTGCTTCGATCAAAAAACCGGAGAACACAAAAATTCTCTTCCAACGACATTACCCCAAAAGACAAAAAATTCTTTTCCAAAGAAATCTCCTGAGAACACAAATATTCGCTTCCAAAGATATCATCCCAGAGCACAAAAAATTTGCTTCCAACGAAATCACCCTAGAACACAAAAATTCCCTTTCAATGATATCACCCGAGAACACAAAAAATTCGCATCCAACGAAATCACCCCAGAGCACAAAAAATTCGCTTCCAATGAAATGACTCCAGAGCACAGAAAACACGCTTCCAACGAAATGACCCCATACTTCAAAAATTGCTTCCATCGAAAAAACCGGAGAACTCAAACAATTCTCTTCCAACAATATTACCCCAGAAGACAAAATATTCTTTTCCAAAGAAAACTCCTGAGAACACACATGTTCGCTTCCAAAGATATCGTTCCAGAGCACAAAAAAATCATTTCAATGAAATCACCCAAGAACACAAAAATTCCCTTTCAAAGAAATCACGTGAGAACACAAAAAATACGCTTCCAACGAACTTACCCCAGAACACAAAAAATTCACTTGCAACGAAATCTCCTAAGAACACAAATATTCGCTTCCAACGAAATCACCACAGAGCACAAAAAATTTGCTTCCAACAAAATGACTCCAGAGCACAGAAAATACGCTTCCAATGAAATGACCGCCTATTTCAAAAATTTGCTTCCATCGAAAAGTCCGGAGAACACAAAAAGTTCTCTTCCAACAATATTACGTCAGAACACAAAAAATTAGCTTCCAACGAAATCTCCTCAGAACACAAATGTTTGCTTCCAAAAAATCATCCCAGAGCACAAAAAAATTTCCTTCCAACGAAATCACTCTAGAACACAAAAAATTCCCTTTCAACGAAATCTCCCGAGAACACAAAAAATTCGCTTCCAACGAAATCACCCCAGAGCACACAAAATTCGATTCCAACGAAATGACTCCAGAGCACAGAAAACACGCTTCCAACGAAATGACCCCCTACTTCAAAAATTTGTTTCCATCGAAAAAACCGGCGAACACAAAAAATTCTCTTCCAACGACATTACCCCAGAAGACAAAAAATTCTTTTGCAACGAAATCTCCTGAAAACACAAATATTCGCTTCCAAAGATATCATCCCAGAGCACAAAAAATTCGCTTCCAACGAAATCACCCTAGAACACAAAAATTCCCTTTAAACGAAATCACAAGAGAACACAAAAAATTCGCTTCCAACGAAATCACCCCAGAACAAAAAATTCGCTTGCAACGAAATCTCCTGAGAACACAAATATTCGCTTCCAATGATATCATCCCAGAGCAGAAAAAATTCGCTTCCAATGAAATCACCTCAGAAAACAAAAATTCCCTTTCAAAGAAATCACCCGAGAACAAAAAAAATTCGCTTCCAACGAAATGACTCCAGAACACAGAAAACACGCTTCCAACGAAATGACCCCCTACTTCAAAAATTTGCTCCTATCGTAAAACCGGAGAACACAAAAAACTCTTTTCCACCGAAATCTCCTGAGAACACAAATATTCGCTTCCAAAGATATCATCCCAGAGCACAAAAAATTCCCTTCCAACGAAATCACCCTAGAACACAAAAATTCGATTTCAAAGAAATCACCCGAGAACACAAAAAATTCGCTTCCAACGAAATCACCCCAGAGCACAGAAAATATGCTTCCAAAGAAATGACCCCATACTTCAAAAATTTGCTTCCATCGAAAAAACCAGAGAAGTAAAAAAATTCTCTTCCAACGATATTATCCCAGAAGACAAGAATTCTTTTCCCAAGAAATCTCATGAGAACACAAATATTCACTTCCAAAGATATCATCCCAGAGCACAAAAAATTCCCTTTCAACGAAATCTCCCGAGAACACAAAAAATTTCCTTCCTTCGAAATCACCCCAGAATACAAAATATTCGCTTCCAACGACATCACCTCAAAGCACAAAAAATTTGCTTCCAACGAAATGACTCCAGAGCACAGAAAACACGCTTCCAACGAAATGACCCCCTACTTCAAAAATTTGCTTCCATTGAAAAGTCCGGAGAACACAAAAAATTCTCTTTCAACAATATTACCCCATAACACAAAAAATTCATTTCCAAAGAAATCTCCTGAGAACACAATAGTTTGCTTCCAAAAATCATCACAGAGCACAAAAAAATTCACTCCCGACAAAATCACCCTAGAACACAAAAAATTCCCATTCAACGAATTCTCCCGAGAACACAAAAAATTCACGTGCAAAGAAATTACCACAGAACAGAAAAAATTTCCTTCCTTCGAAATCACCCCAGAACACAAAAAATTCGCTTCCAACGAAATAATGCTAGAACAGAAAAAAATACTTTTCAACGAAATCACCCGAGAACACAAAAAATTCGCTTTCAACGAAATTACCCCAGAAGACAAAAAATTCGCTTCCAACGAAATCACCCCAGAACACAAAAAATTCACTTCCAACGATATGACTCCAGAGCACAGAAAACATGCTTTCAATGAAATGAAACCCTACTTCAAAAATTTGCTTCCATCGAAATCACCCGACAACACAAAAAATTCGCTTAGAACAATATTACCCCCCGAAGACAAAAATTTCTTTTCCAACGAAATCTCCTGAGAACACAAATATTCGCTTCCAACGAACTCACCCCAGAGCATAAAAAATTCACTTCTAACAAAATCACCCTAGAACATAAAAATTCCCTTTCAACAAAATCACCCGAGAACACAAAAAATTCGCTTCCAACGAAATGAACGCAGAACACAAAAAAAAACGCTTGCAACGAAATCTCCTGAGAACACAAATATTCGCTTCCAACGAAATCACCCCAGAGCACAAAAAAATTTGCTTCCAACGAAATGAACGCCTACTTCAAAAATTTGCTTCCATCGAAAAAAAAGGAGAACACAAAAAATTCTCTTTCAACGATATTACCCCAAAAGACAAAAAATTTTTTCCAACGAAATCTCCTGAGAACACATATATTTGCTTCCAAAGATATCATCCCAGAGCACAAATAATTTGATTCCAACGAAATCACCATAGAACAAAAAAAATTCCCTTTAAAAAAAATCACCTGAGAACACAAAAAATTCGCTTCCAACGAAATGACTTCAGAGCACAGAAAACATGCCTCCAACGAAATGATCCCATACTTCAAAAATTTGCTTCCATGGAAATCACCCGAGAACACAAAAAATTAACTTCCAAAGAAATTACCCCAGAAGAGAAAAATTTCTTTTCCAACGAAATCTCCTGAGAACACAAATATTCACTTCCGAAGATATCATCCCAGACCACAAAAAAATTCGCTTCCAAAGAAATCACCCTAGAACACAAAAATTCCCTTTCAAGGAAATCACCCGAGAACATAAAAAATTTGCTTCTAACGAAATTACCCCAGAACACAAAACATTTGCTTGCAACGAATTCTCCTGAGAACACAAATATTTGCTTCCAAAGATATCATCCCAGAGCACAAAAAAATTCTCTTCCAACAAAATCACACTAGAACGCAAAAAATTCCCTTTCAACGATATCACGCGTGAACACAAAAAATTCGCTTTCAACGAAATGAGTCCATAGCACCCAAAACATGTTTCCAACGAAATGACCCTCTACTTCAAAAAATTGCATCCATCGAAAAAACCGAAGAACACAAAAAATTCTCTTCCAACAACATTACCCCATAAGACAAAAAATTCTTTTCCAGCGAAATCTCCTGAGAACACAAATATTCGATTACAACGAAATCACCCCAGAGCACAAAAAATCCGCTTCCATCGAAAAGACTCCAGAGCACAGAAAACGTGCTTCCAATGAAATGACCCCTACTTCAAAAATTTGCTTCGATCGAAAAAACCGGAGAACACAAAAAATTCTCTTCCAAGGACATTACCCCAGAAGACAAAAAATTCTTTTGCAAGGAAATCTCCTGAGAACACAAATATTCGCTTCCAAACTTATCATCCCAGAGCAAAAAATATTCGCTTCCATCGAAATCACCCCAGAACACAAAAATTCCCTTTCAACGATATCACCCGAGAACACAAAAAAGTCGCTTCCAACGATATGACCCCCTACTTCAAAAAATTGCTTCCATCGAAAAAACAGGAGATCACAAAAAATTCTCTTCCAACGATATTACCCCAGAAGACAAAAAATTCTTTTCCAACTAAAACTCCTGAGAACTCAAATATTCGCTTCCAAAGATATTATCCCACAGCACAAAAAAATCATTTCAACGAAATCACCACTGAACACAAAAATTCCCTTTCAAAGAAATCACGTGAGAACGGAAAAAATACGCTTCCAACGACATTACCCCAGAAGGCAAAAAATTCGCTTGCAACGAAATATCCTGAGAACACAAATATTAGCTTCCAATCAAATGACCCCAGACAATAAAAAATTCGCTTCCAACGAAATTACCCCAGAACACAAAAAATTGCTTCCATGAAAACACCCCAGAACACAAAAATACCCTTCCGACGAAATGACTCCAGAGCACAGAAAACACACTTCCAACGAAATGACCCCCTGCTTCAAAAATTTGCTTCCATCGAAAAAACCGGAGAAAACAAAATATTCGCTTCCAACGAAATTACCCCAGAACACAAAAAAATTCGCTTCCAACGAAATCTTCTGAGAACATGAATATTGGCTTCCAACGAAATCACCCCAGAACACGAAAAATTAGCTTCCAACATAATGACTCCAGAGCAGAGAAAACACGCTTCCAAAGAAATGACCCCATATTTCAAAAATTTGCTTCCATCGAAATCACCCGAAAAAACAAAAAATTCGCTTCTAACGAAATTACCCCAGAACACAATAAATTCGCTTCCAACGAAATTTCCTGGGAACACAATATCTGCTTCCAAAGAAATCATCACAGAGCACAAAAAAATTTGCTTCGAACGAAATCACCCTAGAACACAAAAAATTCCCTTCCATCGAAATCACCCCAGGACAAGGAAATTCACTTTCAACGAAATCACCCTAAAACAAAAAATTCCCTCAATGAAATCACCCGAGAACACAAAATATTCGCTTCCAACGAAATCACCCAAGAGCACCAAAAATTCGCTTCCAACGAAATGACTCCAGAGCACAGAAAACACGCTTCCAATGAAATGATGCCAGAACACTAAAAATTTCCTTTAAACGAAATCACCCGAGAACACAAAAAATTCGCTTCCAACGTAAATACCCCAGAAAACAAAAAATGCGCTTCCAACGAAATCACCCTAGAACACAAAAAATTCCCTTTAAATGAAATCACCCGAGAACACAAAAAATTCGCTTCCAACGAAATCAAACCAGAGCACCAAAAATTCTCTTCCAACTAAGTGACTCCAGAGCACAGAAAACACGCTTCCAACAAAATGACCCCCTACTTCAAAAATTTACTTCCATCGAAAAAACCGGAGAACACAAAATATTCGCTTCCAACAAAATTTCCACAGAACACAAAAAATTCGCTTCCAACGAAATCACCCCGGAACAAAAAAAATTCACTTCCAACGAAATGACTCCAGAGCACAGAAAACAGGCGTCCAAAGAAATCACTCTGAACACTAAAAATTCGCGGCCAACGAAATCACCCGAGAACACAAAAAATTCACTTGCAACGAAATATACACAGAGTACAAAAAATTGGCTTCCAACAAAATGACTCCATAGCACAGAAAACACGCTTCCAACGAAATGACCCCAGAACACTAAAAATTCACAGCCAACAAAATCACCCGAGAACACAAAAAATTCGCTTCCAACGTAATTACCCCAGAACACAAAAAATTCGCTTCCAACGAAATCACCCCAGAGCACAAATAATTCCCTTCCAACGAAATGACTCCAGAGCGCAGAAAACACGCTTCCAACGAAATGACCCCCTGCTTCAAAAATTTGCTTCCATCAAAAAAACCAGAGAAAACAAAAAATTCACGTCCAACGAAATAACCACAGAACAGAAAAAATTCGCTTCCAATGAAATCTCCTGAGAACACAAATAGTCGCTTCCAAAGAAATCATCCTAGAGCCCAAACAAGTTCGCTTACAATGAAATCACCCCAGAGCGCAAAAAATTCCCTTCCAACGAAATGACTCCAAAGCACAGAAAACACGATTATAACGAAATGACCCCCTACTTCAAAAATTTGCTTACATCGAAAAAACTGGAGAACACAAAAAATTCACTTCCATCGAAGTCACCCCAGAACACAGAAAATTCTCTTCCAACGAAATCACCCTCGAAAACAAAAACTTCCCTTTCAACGAAATCACCCGAGAACACAAAAAATTTGCTTCAAACGAAATTACCCCTGAACACAAGAAATTCGCTTCCGACGAAAGCACCCCAAAGCACATAAAATAGCTTCCAACGAAATGTCCCCATACTTCAAAAATTTGCTTCCATCGAAATCACCTGAGAACACAAAATAATTCGCTTCCAACCAAATTACCCCAGAACACAAAACATTCGCTTCCAACGAAATCACCCCTGAACACAAAAAATTTCGCTTCCAACGAGGTGACCCCCTACCATAAAAATTTGCTTCCATCAAAAAAACCAGAGAACACAAAAAAATTTGCTTCCAACGAAATTACCCCAGAACACAAAAAATTCACTTCCAACAAAATCTCCTGAGGACACAAATATTCGCTTCCATAGAAATCACCCCAGAGCACAAAAAATCCGCATCCAATGAAATCACCCGAAAGCAAAAAAAAATTCACTTTCAACGAAATCACCTGAGAACAAAAAAACTCACGTCCAACGAAATTACCCCAGAATAGAAAAAATTTACTTCCAACCAAATCAACCCAGAGCATAAAAAATTCCCTTCCAACAAAATCACCCGAGAACAAAAATATTGGCTTCTAAAGAAATTACCCCAGAAGAGAAAAAAATTGCTTCCAACAAAATCACCCAGAGCACAAAAAATTCCCTTCCAATAAATCACCTGAGAACAAAAATATTGGCTTCCCACAAAATTACCCCAGAACGGAAAAAATTTCCTTCCATCGAAATCACCGCAGAACACAAAAAATTCGCTTCCAACGAAATGACTCCAGAGCACAGAAAACACGCTTCCAATGAAATCACCCCAGAACACAAAAAATTTGCTTCCAACGAAATTACCCCAGAACACAATAAATTCGCTTCCAAAGATATCTCCTGAGAACACAAATATTTGCTTCCAAAGAAATCATCCCAGAGCACAAAAAAATTCGCTGCCAAGGAAATCACCCTAGAACACAAAACATTCCTTTTCAACGAAATCACCCGAGAACACAAAAAATTAGCTTCCAACGAAATCACCCCAGAACACAAAAAATTTGCTTCCTACGAAATGACTCCAGAGCACAGAAAACACGCTTCGAATGAAATGATACCATACTTCAAAAATTTGCTTCAATCGAAAAAACTGGAGAAAACAAAAAATTCTCTTCCAACGATATTACCCCAGAAGACAAAATATTTGCTTCCAACGAAATCTCCTGAGAACACAAATATTCGCTTCGAAAGAAATCATCACAGAGCACAAAAAAATTAGCTTCCAACGAAATCACAAAAGAACACAAAAAATTCCCTTCCAACGAAATCACCCCAGAACACAAAAAATTTGCTTCCAATGAAATCAACCCAGAACACAAAAAATTTGCTTCCAATGAAATGACTCCAGAGCACAGAAAACACGCTTTCAACAAAATCACCCCATACTTCCAAAAAATTCGCTTCCAACAAAATTGCCCCAGAACACAAAAAATTCTCTTCCAAAAAAAATCAACCCTGAACACAAAATATTCGCTTCCATCGAAATCATACCAGAACAGAACAAATTCGCTTCCAAGGAAATCACCCCAGAACACAAAAAATTCGCTTCCAACGAAATGACTCCAGAGCACAGAAAACATGCTTCCAACGAAATGACCCCCTACTTCAATAATTTGCTTCCATCGAGAAAACCTGACAACAAAAAAAAATACACTTCCAACGAAAATACCCTAGAACACGAAAAATTCGCCTCCACTGAAATCATCCCAGAACACAAAAAATTCGCTTCCAACGAAATCAACACAGAACACAAAAAATTTGCTTCCAACGAAATCACCCTAGAACACAAAACATTCCCTTTCAACGAAATCACCGGAGAACACAAAAAATTCACTTCCAACGAAATGACTCCAGAGCACAGGAAACCCGCTTCGAATGAAATGATACCATATTTCAAAAATTTGCTTCCATCGAAATCACCCGAGAACACAAAAAATTCGCTTCCAACGAAATTACCCCCGAACACAAAAATTCGCTTCTAACGAAATCACCCCAGGACACAAAAAAATCGCTTCCAACAAAATGACTCCAGAGCACAGAAAACATGCTTCCAACGAAATGACCCCAGAACACAAAAAATTCCCTTTCAACGAAATCACCCCAGACCACCAAAAATTCGCTTCCAACGAAATCACCCCAGAACACAAAAAATTTGCTTCCAAAGAAATGAATCCAGAGCACAGAATACACGCTTCCAACGAAATGACACCAGAACACTAAAAATTCCCTTTCAACGATATCACCCTAGAACACAAAAAATTCGCTTCCAACGTAATTACCCCAGAAAACAAAAAATTCGCTTCCAAAGAAATCACACCAAAGCACCAAAAATTCCCTTCCAATGAAGTGACTCCAGAGCACAGAAAACACGCTTCCAACGAAATGACCCCCTACTTCAAAAATTTGCTTTCATCGAAAAAACCGGAGAACACAAAAAATTCGCTTCCAACGAAATTACCCCAGAACACAAAAAAATTTGCTTGCAATGAAATCTTCTGAGAACATGAATATTCGCTTCCAACGAAATCACCCAATAACACAAAAAATTCGCTTCCAACGAAATCACCCGAGAACACAAAATATTCGCTTCTAACAAACTTGCCCCAGAGCACAAAAAATTAACTTCCAACGAAATGACTCCAGAGCACAGAAAACACGCTTCCAACAAAATGGCCCCCTACTTCAAAAATTTGCTTCCATCAAAATCACCATAGAACACAAAATAAATTTGCTTCCAACGAAATTACCCAAGAACACAAAAAATTCGCTTCCAACGAAATATCCTGAGAACACAAATATACGCTTCCAAAGAAATCATCCCAGAGCACAAAAAAATTCACTTCCTCGAAATCACCCTGGAACACAAAAAATTCGCTTCCAACGAAATGACTCCAGAGCACAGAAAACAAGCTTCGAATAAAATGATACCATACTTCAAAAATTTGCTTCCATCGAAATCAACCGAGAACACAAAAAATTCGCTTCCAACGAAATGACTCCTGAGCATAGAAAACACGCTACCAACGAAATGACCCCAGAACACAAAAAATTCGCTTCCATCAAAATCACCCTAGAACACAAATAGTTTGTTTCCAACGAAATCACACCAGACCACAAAAAATTTGCTACCAACGAAATCACCCCAGATCACAAAATCTTCATTTCCAACGAAATCACACCAGAACAGAGAAAAATTCGCTTTTAACGAAATGACTCCAAAGAACATAAAACCCGCTTCCAACGAAATTACCCCAGATCACAAAAACTTCCCTTCCAATGAAATCACCCCAGAACACACACACAAAAAAAATTTGCTTCCAATGAAATTACCCCAGAATGCAAAACATTCTCTTACTACAAAAACATTCCAGAGCAAAAAAAAAAAAAAATGCGTTTCCAAAAAAATCACACCAGAACAGAGAAAAATTCGCTTCCAATGAAATGACTACAAAGGACATAAAACCCTCTTCCAACAAAATTACCCCAGAACACCAAAAATTCGCTCCCACAGAAACCTCCCCAGAACACAAAAAAATCGCTTCGATAGAAATCAACCCAGAACACAAAAAATTCGCTTCCATCAAAATGACTCCAGAACACAGGAAACACGCTTCCAAATAAATCACCCCATACTTCAAAAAATTCGCTAACAACAATATCATCCCAGACCACAAAAAATTCGCTTCCATCGAAATCACCCTAGAATACAAAAATTCCCTTTCAACGATATCACCCTAGAATACAAAAAATTCACGTCCGACGAAATTTCCCCAGAACACAAAAACTTCGCCTACAACGAAATCACCCCAGAACACAAAAAATTCGCTTCCAACGAAATGACTCCAGAGCACAGAAAACAGGCTTCCAAAGAAATGACCATAGAACACAAAAATTCCCTTTTAACAAAATCACCCGAGAAAACAAAAAATTCGCTTCCAACGAAATGACTCCAGAGCACAGAAAACACGCTTCCAACGAAATGACTCCAGAGCACAGAAAACATGCTTCCAACGAAATGACCCCAGAACACAAAAAATTCCCTTTTAACGAAATCTCCCGAGAACACAAAAAATTCGCTTCCAACGAAATCACCCCAGAGCAACAAAAATTCCCTTCCAACGAAGTGAATCCAGAGCACAGAAAACACGCTTCCAACGAAATGACCCGATACATCAAAAATTTGCTTCCATGGAAAAAACCTGAGAACACAAAAAATTCGCTTCCAACAACATTACCCCAGAACACAAAAAAATTCGCTTGCAACGAAATCTTCTGAGAACACAAATATTCGCTTCCAAAGATATCATCCCAGAGCACAAAAAATTTGCTTCCAAAGAAATGTCTCCAGAGCTCCGAAAACATGCTTCCAACGAAATGACCTCCTACTTCAAAAATTTACTTCCGTCGAAAAAACCGGAGAACAGAAAAAATTCGCTTGCAACGTAATCTTCTGAGAACACAAATATTCGCTTCCAACGAAATCTCCCCAGGACACAAAAAATTCGCTTCCAACAAAATGACTCCAGAGCACAGAAAACACGCTTCGAACGAAATGATACCATACTTCAAAAATTTGTTTCCATTGAAATCACCCGAGAACACAAAAAATTCGCTTCCAAAGAAATGACTCCAGAGCACAGAAAACACCCTTTCACGAAATGACCCCTTACTTCAAAAATTTGCTTCCATCGAAGAAACCGGAGAACACAAAAAATTCTCTTCCAACGATATTACCCCAAAACAGAAAAAATTCTTTTCCAACGAAATCTCCTGAGAACACATTCGCTTCCAAAGATATCATCCCAGAGCACAAAAAAATCGCTTCCAACGAAATCAAACTAGAACACAAAAAATTAGCTTGCAACGAAATCTCCTGAGAATACAAATATTTGCTTTCAACGAAATCACCCCAGAGCACAAAAAATTCGCTTCCAATGAAAAGACTTCAGAGCACAGAAAACATGCTTACAACGATATGACACCCTACTTCAAAAATTAGCTTCCATGGAAAAAAACGGAGAACACAAAAAATTCTCTTCCAACCATATTACCCGAGAAGACAAAAAATCCTTTTCCAATGAAATCTCCTGAGAACACAAATATTCGCTTCCAAAGTAATCACTCCAGACCACAGAAAACACGCTTCCAACGAAATCACCACAGACCACCAAAAATTCGCTTCCAACAAAAACACACCAAGACAGAAAAAATTCGCTTCCCATGAAATTGCCCCACGACACAAAAAATTTGCTTCCAACGAAATCACCCCAACCACAAAAAATTATCTTCCAAAGAAATGACTCCAGAGCACAGAAAACACGCTTCCAAGCAAATGATCCCATACTTCAAAAATTGGCTTCCATCGAAATCACCCGAGAACACAAATATTCACTTCCAACGAAATTATCCCAGAACACAGAAAATGCTCTACCAACGAAATCACATCAGAGCACAAAAAATTCGCTTCCAACGAAATGACTCCAGAGCACAGAAAACACGCTTCCAACGAAATGACTCCCTACTTCAAAAATTTGCTTCCATCGAAAAGTCCTGAGAGCACAAAAATTTCTTTTCCATCGAAATTACCCCAGAACACAAAAAACTCGCTTCCAACGAAATCTCCTGAGAACAAAAATATTCGCTTCCAAAAAAAAACCATCCCAGGGCACAAAAAATTCGATTCCAATGAAATGACTCCCTACTTCAAAAATTTGCTTCCATCAAAAAGTCCTGAGAGCACAAAAATTTCTATTCCATCGAAGTTACCCCAGAACAAAAAAAATTCGCTTCCAACGAAATCTCCTGAGAACACAAATATTCGCTTCCAAAGAAAACATCCCAGAGCACAAAAAATTCTCTTCCAACAAAATGACTCCAGAGCACAGAAAACACGCTTCCAATGAAGTGACTCCAGAACACAAAACATTCGCTTTCAACGAAATCACCCTAGAACATAAAAAATTCGCTTCCATCAAAATCACCATAGAAGACAAAAAACTCGCTTCCAACCAAATCACTCCAGAGCACAAAATATTCGCTTCCAACAAAATCACCCCAGACCACAAAAAATTCTCTACCAATGAAATGACTCCAGAGCACAGAAAACATGCTTCCAAGGAAATGATCCCATACTTCAAAAATTGGCTTCCATCGAAATCACCCGAGAACACAAAAAATTCACTTCCAACGAAATTATCCCAGAACACAGAAAATGCGCTACCAACGAAATCACATCAGAGCACAAAAAAATCGCTTCCAACGAAATGACTCCAGAGCACAGAAAACACGCTTCCAACGAAATTACTCCCTACTTCAAAACTTTGCTTCCATCGAAAAGTCCTGAGAGCACAAAAATTCTATTCCATCGAAATTACCCCAGAACACAAAAAATTCGCTTCCAACGAAATCTCCTGAGAACAAAAATATTCGCTTCCAAAAAAAAGCATCCCAGAGCACAAAAAATTCGCTTCCAATGAAATGACTCCCTACTTCAAAAATTTGCTTCCATCAAAAAGTCCTGAGAGGACAAAAATTTCGATTCCATTAAATTACCCCAGAGCACAAAAAATTCGCTTCCAACAAAATGACTCCAGAGCACAGAAAACACGCTTCCAATGAAGTGACTCCAGAATACAAATATTCACTTCTAAAAAATTATCCCAGAGCACAAAAAATTCGCTTCCAACAACATCAACCTAGAACACAAAAAATTCTCTTTCAACGAAATCACCCGAGAATACAAAAAATTCGGTTCCAACATAATCAACCCAGAGCACAAAAAAAATCACTTCCAACAAAATGACTCCAGAGCCCAGAAAACACGCTTCCAATGAAATGACCACAGAACACAAAAAATTCGCTTTCAACGAAATCACCCTAGAACATAAAATATTCGCTTCCATTGAAATCACCATAGAAGACAAAAAATTCCCTTTCAATTAAATTACCCAGAACACAAAAAATTCGCTTGCAACGAAATCTCCTGAGAACACAAAAATTCGCTTCCAAAGAAAACATCCAAGAGCACAAAAAATTAGCTTCCAACGATATGACTCCAGAGCTATGAAAACATGCTTCCAACGAAATGACCTCCTACTTCAAAAATTTACTTCCATCGAAAAAACCGGAGAACACAAAAAATTCGCTTGCAACGAAATCTCCTGAGAACACAAAATATTCGCTTCCAACGAAATCACCCCAGAAAACAAAAAATTCGCTTCCAACGAAATGACTAAAGAGCACAGAAAACACGATTCCAAGGAAATGATCCCATACTTCAAAAATTGGCTCCCATCGAAATCACCCGAGAACACAAAAAATTCGCTTCCATCAAAATCACCATAGAAGACAAAAAATTCGCTTCCAATCAAATCACTCCAGAGCACAAAAAATTTGCTTCCAACGAAATCACCCTAGAACACAAAAAATTCCCTTTCAAGGAAATCACCCGAGAACACAAAAAATTCGCTTCCAACGAAATCACTCCAGAGGACAAAAAATTCACTTCTAACGAAATGACACCAGAGCACAGAAAACACGCTTCCAACGAAATGACTCCCTCCTTCAAAAATTTGCTTCCGTCAAACAAACCAGAGAACACAAAACATTCATTTCCAAAGAAATGACCCCAGAACACAAAAAAAATCGCTTCCAATGAAATCTTCTGAGAACACAAATATTCACTTCTAAAGAAATCATCCCAGAGCACAAAAAATTCGCTTCCAACAAAATCACCCTAGAACACAAAAAATGCCCTTTCAATGAAATCACCTAAGAATACAAAAATTTCGATTCCAACATAATCAACCCAGAGCACAAAAAATTCGCTTCCAACAAATTGACTCCAGAGCACAGAAAACATGCTTCCAATGAAATGACCCCAGAACAAAAAAATTCACTTTCAACGAAATCACTCTAGAACATAAAATATTCGATTCCATCGAAATCACCATAGAAGACAAAAAAATCGCTTCCAACCAAATCACTCCATAAAATTCCCTTTCAATGAAATTACCCCAGAACACAAAAAATTCTCTTGCAACGAATTCTCATGAGAACACAAATATTCGCTTCTAAAGAAAACATCCCAGAGCACAAAAAATTCGCTTCCAATGAAATGACCCCAGAACACAAAAAATTCCCTTTCAAGGAAATCACCCGAGAACACAAAAAATTCGCTTCCAACGAAATCACTCCAGAGGACAAAAAATTCACTTCTAACGAAATGACACCAGAGCACAGAAAACACGCTTCCAACGAAATGACTCCCTCCTTCAAAAATTTGCTTCCGTCAAACAAACCAGAGAACACAAAACATTCATTTCCAAAGAAATGACCCCAGAACACAAAAAAAATCGCTTCCAATGAAATCTTCTGAGAACACAAATATTCACTTCTAAAGAAATCATCCCAGAGCACAAAAAATTCGCTTCCAACAAAATCACCCTAGAACACAAAAAATGCCCTTACAATGAAATCACCTAAGAATACAAAAATTTCGATTCCAACATAATCAACCCAGAGCACAAAAAATTCTCTTCCAACAAAATGACTCCAGAGCACAGAAAACACGCTTCCAATGAAGTGACTCCAGAACACAAAACATTCGCTTTCAACGAAATCACCCTAGAACATAAAAAATTCGCTTCCATCGAAATCACCATAGAAGACAAAAAACTCGCTTCCAACCAAATCACTCCAGAGCACAAAATATTCGCTTCCAACAAAATCACCCCAGACCACAAAAAATTCTCTACCAATGAAATGACTCCAGAGCACAGAAAACATGCTTCCAAGGAAATGATCCCATACTTCAAAAATTGGCTTCCATCGAAATCACCCGAGAACACAAAAAATTCACTTCCAACGAAATTATCCCAGAACACAGAAAATGCGCTACCAACGAAATCACATCAGAGCACAAAAAAATCGCTTCCAACGAAATGACTCCAGAGCACAGAAAACACGCTTCCAACGAAATTACTCCCTACTTCAAAACTTTGCTTCCATCGAAAAGTCCTGAGAGCACAAAAATTCTATTCCATCGAAATTACCCCAGAACACAAAAAATTCGCTTCCAACGAAATCTCCTGAGAACAAAAATATTCGCTTCCAAAAAAAAGCATCCCAGAGCACAAAAAATTCGCTTCCAATGAAATGACTCCCTACTTCAAAAATTTGCTTCCATCAAAAAGTCCTGAGAGGACAAAAATTTCGATTCCATTAAATTACCCCAGAGCACAAAAAATTCGCTTCCAACAAAATGACTCCAGAGCACAGAAAACACGCTTCCAATGAAGTGACTCCAGAATACAAATATTCACTTCTAAAAAATTATCCCAGAGCACAAAAAATTCGCTTCCAACAACATCAACCTAGAACACAAAAAATTCTCTTTCAACGAAATCACCCGAGAATACAAAAAATTCGGTTCCAACATAATCAACCCAGAGCACAAAAAAAATCACTTCCAACAAAATGACTCCAGAGCCCAGAAAACACGCTTCCAATGAAATGACCACAGAACACAAAAAATTCGCTTTCAACGAAATCACCCTAGAACATAAAATATTCGCTTCCATTGAAATCACCATAGAAGACAAAAAATTCCCTTTCAATTAAATTACCCAGAACACAAAAAATTCGCTTGCAACGAAATCTCCTGAGAACACAAAAATTCGCTTCCAAAGAAAACATCCAAGAGCACAAAAAATTAGCTTCCAACGATATGACTCCAGAGCTATGAAAACATGCTTCCAACGAAATGACCTCCTACTTCAAAAATTTACTTCCATCGAAAAAACCGGAGAACACAAAAAATTCGCTTGCAACGAAATCTCCTGAGAACACAAAATATTCGCTTCCAACGAAATCACCCCAGAAAACAAAAAATTCGCTTCCAACGAAATGACTAAAGAGCACAGAAAACACGATTCCAAGGAAATGATCCCATACTTCAAAAATTGGCTCCCATCGAAATCACCCGAGAACACAAAAAATTCGCTTCCATCAAAATCACCATAGAAGACAAAAAATTCGCTTCCAATCAAATCACTCCAGAGCACAAAAAATTTGCTTCCAACGAAATCACCCTAGAACACAAAAAATTCCCTTTCAAGGAAATCACCCGAGAACACAAAAAATTCGCTTCCAACGAAATCACTCCAGAGGACAAAAAATTCACTTCTAACGAAATGACACCAGAGCACAGAAAACACGCTTCCAACGAAATGACTCCCTCCTTCAAAAATTTGCTTCCGTCAAACAAACCAGAGAACACAAAACATTCATTTCCAAAGAAATGACCCCAGAACACAAAAAAAATCGCTTCCAATGAAATCTTCTGAGAACACAAATATTCACTTCTAAAGAAATCATCCCAGAGCACAAAAAATTCGCTTCCAACAAAATCACCCTAGAACACAAAAAATGCCCTTTCAATGAAATCACCTAAGAATACAAAAATTTCGATTCCAACATAATCAACCCAGAGCACAAAAAATTCGCTTCCAACAAATTGACTCCAGAGCACAGAAAACATGCTTCCAATGAAATGACCCCAGAACAAAAAATTTCACTTTCAACGAAATCACTCTAGAACATAAAATATTCGATTCCATCGAAATCACCATAGAAGACAAAAAAATCGCTTCCAACCAAATCACTCCATAAAATTCCCTTTCAATGAAATTACCCCAGAACACAAAAAATTCTCTTGCAACGAATTCTCATGAGAACACAAATATTCGCTTCTAAAGAAAACATCCCAGAGCACAAAAAATTCGCTTCCAATGAAATGACCCCAGAACACAAAAAATTCCCTTTCAAGGAAATCACCCGAGAACACAAAAAATTCGCTTCCAACGAAATCACTCCAGAGGACAAAAAATTCACTTCTAACGAAATGACACCAGAGCACAGAAAACACGCTTCCAACGAAATGACTCCCTCCTTCAAAAATTTGCTTCCGTCAAACAAACCAGAGAACACAAAACATTCATTTCCAAAGAAATGACCCCAGAACACAAAAAAAATCGCTTCCAATGAAATCTTCTGAGAACACAAATATTCACTTCTAAAGAAATCATCCCAGAGCACAAAAAATTCGCTTCCAACAAAATCACCCTAGAACACAAAAAATGCCCTTACAATGAAATCACCTAAGAATACAAAAATTTCGATTCCAACATAATCAACCCAGAGCACAAAAAATTCTCTTCCAACAAAATGACTCCAGAGCACAGAAAACACGCTTCCAATGAAGTGACTCCAGAACACAAAACATTCGCTTTCAACGAAATCACCCTAGAACATAAAAAATTCGCTTCCATCGAAATCACCATAGAAGACAAAAAACTCGCTTCCAACCAAATCACTCCAGAGCACAAAATATTCGCTTCCAACAAAATCACCCCAGACCACAAAAAATTCTCTACCAATGAAATGACTCCAGAGCACAGAAAACATGCTTCCAAGGAAATGATCCCATACTTCAAAAATTGGCTTCCATCGAAATCACCCGAGAACACAAAAAATTCACTTCCAACGAAATTATCCCAGAACACAGAAAATGCGCTACCAACGAAATCACATCAGAGCACAAAAAAATCGCTTCCAACGAAATGACTCCAGAGCACAGAAAACACGCTTCCAACGAAATTACTCCCTACTTCAAAACTTTGCTTCCATCGAAAAGTCCTGAGAGCACAAAAATTCTATTCCATCGAAATTACCCCAGAACACAAAAAATTCGCTTCCAACGAAATCTCCTGAGAACAAAAATATTCGCTTCCAAAAAAAAGCATCCCAGAGCACAAAAAATTCGCTTCCAATGAAATGACTCCCTACTTCAAAAATTTGCTTCCATCAAAAAGTCCTGAGAGGACAAAAATTTCGATTCCATTAAATTACCCCAGAGCACAAAAAATTCGCTTCCAACAAAATGACTCCAGAGCACAGAAAACACGCTTCCAATGAAGTGACTCCAGAACACAAATATTCACTTCTAAAAAATTATCCCAGAGCACAAAAAATTCGCTTCCAACAACATCAACCTAGAACACAAAAAATTCTCTTTCAACGAAATCACCCGAGAATACAAAAAATTCGGTTCCAACATAATCAACCCAGAGCACAAAAAAATCACTTCCAACAAAATGACTCCAGAGCCCAGAAAACACGCTTCCAATGAAATGACCGCAGAACACAAAAAATTCGCTTTCAACGAAATCACCCTAGAACATAAAATATTCGCTTCCATTGAAATCACCATAGAAGACAAAAAATTCCCTTTCAATTAAATTACCCAGAACACAAAAAATTCGCTTGCAACGAAATCTCCTGAGAACACAAAAATTCGCTTCCAAAGAAAACATCCAAGAGCACAAAAAATTAGCTTCCAACGATATGACTCCAGAGCTATGAAAACATGCTTCCAACGAAATGACCTCCTACTTCAAAAATTTACTTCCATCGAAAAAACCGGAGAACACAAAAAATTCGCTTGCAACGAAATCTCCTGAGAACACAAAATATTCGCTTCCAACGAAATCACCCCAGAAAACAAAAAATTCGCTTCCAACGAAATGACTAAAGAGCACAGAAAACACGATTCCAAGGAAATGATCCCATACTTCAAAAATTGGCTCCCATCGAAATCACCCGAGAACACAAAAAATTCGCTTCCATCAAAATCACCATAGAAGACAAAAAATTCGCTTCCAATCAAATCACTCCAGAGCACAAAAAATTTGCTTCCAACGAAATCACCCTAGAACACAAAAAATTCCCTTTCAAGGAAATCACCCGAGAACACAAAAAATTCGCTTCCAACGAAATCACTCCAGAGGACAAAAAATTCACTTCTAACGAAATGACACCAGAGCACAGAAAACACGCTTCCAACGAAATGACTCCCTCCTTCAAAAATTTGCTTCCGTCAAACAAACCAGAGAACACAAAACATTCATTTCCAAAGAAATGACCCCAGAACACAAAAAAAATCGCTTCCAATGAAATCTTCTGAGAACACAAATATTCACTTCTAAAGAAATCATCCCAGAGCACAAAAAATTCGCTTCCAACAAAATCACCCTAGAACACAAAAAATGCCCTTTCAATGAAATCACCTAAGAATACAAAAATTTCGATTCCAACATAATCAACCCAGAGCACAAAAAATTCGCTTCCAACAAATTGACTCCAGAGCACAGAAAACATGCTTCCAATGAAATGACCCCAGAACAAAAAAATTTACTTTCAACGAAATCACTCTAGAACATAAAATATTCGCTTCCATCGAAATCACCATAGAAGACAAAAAAATCGCTTCCAACCAAATCACTCCATAAAATTCCCTTTCAATGAAATTACCCCAGAACACAAAAAATTCTCTTGCAACGAATTCTCATGAGAACACAAATATTCGCTTCTAAAGAAAACATCCCAGAGCACAAAAAATTCGCTTCCAATGAAATGACCCCAGAACACAAAAAATTCCCTTTCAAGGAAATCACCCGAGAACACAAAAAATTCGCTTCCAACGAAATCACCCCAGAGGACAAAAAATTCACTTCCAATGAAATGACTCCAGAGCACAGAAAACATGCTTCCAACGAAATGACCCCTTCCTTCAAAAATTTGCTTCCATCAAACAAACCGGAGAACACAAAAAATTCATTTCCAAAGAAATGACCCCAGAACACAAAAAAATTTGCTTCCAACGAAATCTTCTGAGAACACAAATATTCACTTCTAAGAAATCATCCCAGAGCACAAAAAATTCTCTTCCTACAAAATCACCCTCGAACATAAAAAATTTCCTTTCAAAGAAATCACCCGAAAACACAAAAAATTCACGTCCAACTAAATTAAACCAGAACACAAGAAATTCGCTTCCAACGAAATTACCCTAGAACACAAAAATTTCGCTTCCGACAAAATCACCGCAGACAACAAAAAATTCTCTTCCAACGAAATGACTCCAGAGCACAGAAAACATGCTTCCAAGGAAATGATCCCATACTTCAAAAATTGGCATCCATCGAAATCACCCGAGAACAAAAAAAATTCACTTCCAACGAAATTATCCCAGAACACAGAAAATGCGCTACCAACGAAATCACCCCAGAGCACAAAAAAATTCGCTTACAACGAAATGACTCCAGAGCACAGAAAACACGCTTCCAACAAAATGACTCCCTACTTCAAAAATTTGCTTCCATCAAAAAATCTTGAGAGCATAAATATTTCTATTCCATCGAAATTACCCCAGAACACAAAAAATTCGCTTCCAACGAAATCTCCTGAGATCACAAATATTCGCTTCCAAAGAAAACATCACAGAGCACAAAAAATTCGCTTCTAACAAAATGACTCCAGAGCACAGAAAACACGATTCCAATGAAATGACTCCAGAACACAAAAAATTCGCTTTCAACGAAATCACTCTAGAACATAAAATATTCGCTTCCATCGAAATCACCATAGAAGACAAAAAATTCGCTTCCAACCAAATCACTCCAGAGCACAAAAAATTTGCTTCCAACGAAATCACCCTAGAACATAAAAAATTCCCTTTCAATGAAATTACCCCAGAACACAAAACATTCGCTTCCAACGAAATCTCCTGAGAACACAAATATTCGCTTCCAAAGAAAACATCCCAGAGCACAAAAATTTCACTTCCAACGAAATCACCCCAGAACACCAAAATTTCCCTTTCAACGAAATCACCCCAGAACACAAAAAATTCGCTTCCAACGAAATCAAACCAGAGCACAAAAAATTCACTTCCAACGAAATGACTCCAGAGCTCCGAAAACATGCTTCCAACGAAATGACCTCCTACTTCAAAAATTTACTTCCATCGAAAAAACCGGAGAACAGAAAAAATTCGCTTGCAAGGAAATCTTCTGAGAACACAAATATTCGCTTCCAACGAAATCTCCCCAGAACACAAAATATTCGCTTCCAAAGAAATGACTCCAGAGCAAAGAAAATACGCTTCGAACGAAATGATACCATACTTCAAAAATTTGTTTCCGTTGAAATCATCTGAGAACACAAAAAATTCGCTTCCAAAGAAATGACTCCAGAGCACAGAAAAGTCGTTATGAATGAAATGACCCCTTATTTCAAAAATTTGCTTCCATTGAAGAAACCGGAGAACACAAAAAATTCTCTTCCAACGATATTACCCCAGAAGAGAAAAAATTCTTTTCCAACGAAATCTCCTGAGAACACAAATATTCGCTTCCAAAGATATCATCCCAGAGCACAAAAAATTCGCTTCCAACGAAATCACCCCAGAACACAAAAAATTCCCTTTTAGAGAAATCACCCGAGAAAACAAAAAATTCGCTTCCAACGAAATCACCCCAGAGCACAAAAAATTTGCTTCCAATGAAATGACTTCAGAGCAAAGAAAACACGCTTCCAACGATATGACCCCCTACTTCAAAAATTTGCTTCCATCGAAAAAACCGGAGAACACAAAAAATTCTCTTCCAACCATATTACCCCAGAAGACAAAAAATTCTTTTCCAAAGAAATCTCCTGAGAACACAAATATTCGCTTCCAACGAAATCACCCTAGAACACAAAAAATTCCCTTTCAACTAAATCACCAGAGAACACAAAAAGGTTACGTCCAACGAAATTACTACCGAACGGAAAATATTTGCTTCCATTGAAATCAAAGCAGAACACAAAATATTCGATTCCAAAGAAATCACCCTAGAACACAAAAAAAATTCCCTTTCAACGAAATCACCGGAGAACACAAAAAATTCGCTTCCAACGAAATTACCCCAGAACACAAAAAATTCGCTTCCAACGAAATCACCAAAGAACACAAAAAATTTACTTCCAACGAAATGACTCCAGAGCACAGAAAACACGCTTCCAACGAAATGACCCCCTACTTCAAAAATTTGCTTCCATCGAAAAATCCTGAGCACACAAAAATTTCTCTTCCAACAAAATCACCTCAGAACACAAATAAATTGTTTCCAACAAAATGACCCAATTCTTCAAAAATTTGCTACCATCTAAATCACCCGAGAACACAAAAAATTCGCTTCCGAAGAAATCAACCCAGAGCACAAAAAATTCGCATCCAACAAAATGACTCGAGGGCACAGAAAACAGGCTTCCAACGAAATGACTCCCTACTTCAAAAATTTGTTTCCATTGAAATCACCTGAGAACACCAAAAATTCACACCAAAAAAATTAGCCCAGAAAACAAAAAATTCGCTTGCAGCGAAATCTCCTGAGAACACCAATATTCGCTTCCAACAAAATCACCCCAGAGCACAAAAAATTCGCTTCCAAAGAAATGACTCCAGAGCATAGAAAACACGAGTCCAACAAAATGACCCCATACTTCAAAAATTTGCTACCATCGAAATCACCCCAGAACACAAACAATTTGCTTCCAACGAAATTTCCCCAGAAGACAAAATATTCTTTTGCAACGAAATCTCCTGAGAAAACAAATATTCGTTCTCAAAGATATCATCCCAGAGCACAAAAATTTCTCTTCCAAAGAAATCACCCTACAACACAAAAATTCCCTTTCATTGAAATCCCCCGAGAACAAAAAAAATTCGCTTCCAAAGAAATCACCGCAGAACACAGAAAATTCGCTTGCAATGAAATCTCCTGAGAACACAAAAAATTCGCTTCCAACGAAATGACTCCAGAGCACAGAAAACACGCTTCGAATGAAATGACCCGAGAACACAAATTTTCCCTTCCAACGAAATAACCCTAGAACATAAAAAATCGCTTCCATCGAAATCAACACAGAGACAAAAAATTTGCTTCCAACGAAATCACCCCAGAGCACAATAAATTCGCTTCCAACAAAATCACCCCAAAGAAGAAAAAATTTGCTTCCAACGAAATGACCGTATACTTCAAAAATTTGCTTCCATTGAAATCACATGAGGACACAAAAATTCGCTTCCAAACCAATTACCCCAGACTACAAAAAAGTCGCTTGCAAAGAAATCTTCTGAGAACACAAATATTTGCTTCCATCGAACTCACCCCAGAACACAAAAAATTCGCTTCAAAAGAAATGACTCCAGAGCACAGAAAACAAACTTCCAACGAAATGATCACATACTTCAAAAATTTCCTACAATCGAAATCTCCCCAGAACACAAAAAATTCGCTTCCAACGAAATCACCCTAGAACACAAAAAATTCGCTTTCAACGAAATCTCCTGAGAACACATATATTCGCTTCCAACAAAATGACTCTACAACACAGAAAACACGCTTCCAACGAAATGACCCCCTATTTCAAAAATTTGCTTCCATCAAAAAAACCGGAGAACACAAAAAAATCTTCCAACAATATTACCCCAGAAGACAAAAAATTCTTTTCCAACGAAATCTCCTGAGAACACAAATATTCGCTTCCAAAGATATCATCACAGAGTAGAAAAAAATCGCTTCCAAAGAAATCACCCTAGAACACAAAAACTCCCTTTCAACGAAATCCCCCGAGAACACAAAAAATTTGCTTCCAACGAAATCACCCCAGAGCACAAAAAATTCGCTTCCAAAAATATGACTCCTGAGCACAGAAAGCATGCTTCCAATGAAATGACCCCTGAACACAAAAAAATTCGCCTCCAACGAAATCACCCTAATACATAAAAAATTCGCTTCCATCGAAATCACCACAGAAGACAAAAAATTCGCTTCCAACCAAATCACCCCAGAGCACAAAAAATTCGCTTCGAACGAAATCACCCCAGAGCACAAAAAATTCGCTTCCAACGAAATGACTCCAGAGCACAGAAATCACGCTTCCAACAAAATGACCCAATATTTCAAAAATTTGCTTCCATTGAAATCACCCAAGAATACAAAAAAATTTGCGTCCAAAGAAATTACCCCAGAACACAAAAAATTCGCTTCCAACGAAATCTCCTGAGAACACAAATATTCGCTTCCAAAGAAATCATCCCAGAGAACAAAAAAATTCGCTTCCAACAAAATCACCCTTGAACAAAAAAATTCGCTTCCAACGAAATGACTCCAGAACACAGAAAACACGCTTCCAACGAAATGACCCCCTACTTCAAAAATTTGCTTCTATCGTAAAACCGGAGAACACAAAAAACTCTTTTTCACCGAAATCTCCTGAGAACACAAATATTCGCTTCCAAAGATATCATCCCAGAACACAAAAAATTCGCTTCCAACGAAATCACCCCAGAACACAAAAAATTCGCTTGCAACGAAATCTCCTGAGAACACAAATATTCGCTTCCAACGAAATCACCCCAGAGCACAAAAAAATTCGCTTCCAACGAAATGACCCCCTATTTCAAAAATTTGCTTCCATCGAAAAAAAACGGAGAACACAAAAAATTCTCTTCCAATAATATTACCCTAGAAGACAAAAAATTTTTTCCAACGAAATCTCCTGAGAACACATATATTCGCTTCCAAAGATATCATCCCAGAGAACAAAAAATTCGATTCCAACGAAATCACCCTACAACAAAAAAATTCCCTTTCAAAAAAAATCACCTGAGAACACAAAAAAATTCCCTTCCAACGAAATCACCCCAGAGCACACAAAATTCGCTTCCAAAGAAATGACTCCAGAGCACAGAAAACACGATTCCAACGAAGTGACCCCCTACTTCAAAAAATTGTTTCCATAGAAAAAACCGGAGAACACAAAAAATTCTCTTCCAACGACATTACCCCAGAAGACAAATTCGCTTCCAACGAAATCACCCCGGAGCACAAAAAATTCGCTTCCAACGAAATGACTCCAGACCACAGAAAACATGCTTCCAATGAAATGACACCGTACTTCAAAATTTGCTTCCATCGAAAAAACCGGAGAACACAAAAAATTCGCTTTCAACGATATTACCCCAGAAGACAAAAAATTCTTTTCCAACGAAATCTCTTGAGAACAGAAATATTCGCTTCCAAAGATATCATCCCAGAGCACAAAAAATTCGCTTCCAAAGAAATCACCCTAGAACACAAAAATTCCCTTTAAACGAAATCACAAGAGAACACAAAAAAATTCGCTTCCAACGAAATCAGCCCAGAACAAATAATTCGCTTGCAACGAAATCTTCTGAGAACACAAATATTCGCTTCCAAAGATATCATCCCAGAGCAGGAAAAATTCGCTACCAATGAAATCACCTCAGAAAACAAAATTTCCCTTTCAAAGAAATCACCCGAGAACAAAAAAAATTCGCTTCCAACGAAATCACCCCAGAACACAAAAATTCGCTTCCATCGAAATCTCCTGAGAACACAAATATTCGCTTCCAACGAAATCACCCCAGAATACAAAAAATTCGCTTCCAACGAAATGACTCCAGAGCACAGAAAACACGCTTCCAACGAAATCACCCGAGAACAGAAAAAATTTGCTTTCAACCAAATCACCCGAGAACACAACAAATTCACTTCCAACGATATTACCCCAGAACACAAAAAATTCGCTTGCAACGATATCACCCTAGAACATAAAAAACTCGCTTCAAACGAAATCCCCCGAGAACACAAAAATTTCGCTTCCAACGAAATCACGCCAGAGCACAAAAAATTTGCTTCCAACGAAATGACTCCAGAGCACAGAAAACACGCTTCCAACGAAATCACCCGAGAACACAGAAAATTCGCTTCCATCCGAATCACCCTAGAATATAAAAAATTTGCTTTCAACGAAATCACCTGAGAACACAACAAATTCGCTTCCAAAGAAATTACCGCAGAATACAAAAAAATTCGCTTGCAACGAAATCACCCCAGAACACAAAAATTCGCTTCCAACGAAATCTCCTGAGAACACAAATATTCGCTTCCAACGAAATCACCCCAGAGTACAAAAAATTCGCTTCCAACGAAATGACTCCAGAGCACAGAAAATACGCTTCCAACGAAATCACCCGAGAACAGAAAAAATTTGCTTTCAACGAAATCACCCGAGAACACAACAAATTCGCTTCCAAAGAAATTACCGCAGAATACAAAAAAATTCGCTTGCAATGAAATCACCCTAGACCATAAAAAACTCGTTTCAAACGAAATCACCCGAGAACACAAAAATTTCCTTTCAACGAAATCACCCGAAAACACAAAAAATTCTCTTCCAACGAAATCACCTTAGAACACGAAAAATTTGCTTCCAACGAAATGATCCAATATTTCAAAAATTTTCTTCCATCGAAATCACCCGAGAACAGAAAAAATTCGCTTCCAAAGAAATTACCCCAGAATACAAAAAATTCGCTTCCAAAGAAATGACTCCAGAGAACAGAAAACTCGCTTCCAACGAAATGACCCCCTACTTCAAAAATTTGCTTCCATCGAGAAGACTGGAGAACACAAAAAATTCTCTTCCAACGATATTACCCCAGAAGACAAAAAATTCTTTTCCAACGAAATCTCCTGATAACACAAATACTTGCTTCCAAAGATGTCATCCCAGCGCACAAAAACTTCGCTTCCAAAGAAATCACCCTACAACACAAAAATTCCCATTCAAGGAAATCATCCGAGAACACAAAAAATTCGCTTCCAACGAAATCACCTCAGAAAACAAAAATTCCCTTTCAAAGAAATCACCCGAGAGCAAAAATATTCGCTTCCAACGAAATGACTCCAGAACACAGAAAACACGCTTCCAACGAAATGACACCCTACTTCAAAAATTTGTTTCTATCGTAAAATCGGAGAACACAAAAAACTCTTTTCCACCGAAATCTCCTGAGAACACAAATATTCGCTTCCAAAGATATCATCCCAGAACACAAAAAATTCGCTTGCAACGAAATCTCCTGAGAACACAAATATTGGCTTCCAACGAAATGACTCCAGAGCACAGAAAACACGCTTCCAAGGAAATGACCCCCTACTTCCAAAAATTGCTAGCATCGAAAAAACCAGAGAACACAAAAAATTCTCTTCCAACGACATTACCCCAGAAGACAAAAAATTCTTTTCCAACGAAATCTCCTGAGAACACAAATATTCGCTTCCAAAGATAACATCCCAGAGCACAAAAAATTCGCTTCCAACGATATTACCCCAGAAGACAAAAAATTCTTTTCCAACGAAATCTCCTGAGAACACAAATATTCACTTCCAAAGATATCATCCCAGAGCACAAAAAAATCATTTCAACAAAATCACCTTAGAACGCAAAAATTCCCTTTCAACGAAATCACCCGAGAACCCAAAAAATTCGCTTCCAACGAAATCACCCTAGAACACAAAAATTCCCTTTCAACGATATCACTCGAGAACACAAAAAATTCGCTTCCAACGAAATGACTCCTGAGCACAGAAAACATGCTTCCAACGAAATGACCCCCTACTTCAAAAAATTGCTTCCATCGAAAAAATCGGAGAACACAAAAAATTCTCTTCCAATGACATTACCCCAGAAGACAAAAAATTCTTTTCCAAGGAAATCACCTGACAACACAAATATTCGATTCCAAAGATATCATCCCAGAGCACAAAAAATTCGCTTACTACGAAATGACTCCTGAGCACAGAAAACACACTTACAACGAAATGACCCCCTACTTCAAATATTTGCTTCCATCGAATAAACCAAAGAACACAAAAAATTCGCTTGCAACGAAATCTCCTGAGAACACAAATATTCGCTTCCAACGAAATGATTCCAGAGCACAGAAAACATGCTTCCAAAGAAATGACCCCCTACTTCAAAAAATTGCTTGCATCGAAAAAACCGGAGAACACAAAAAATTCTCTTCCAACGACATTACCCCAGAAGACAAAAAATTCTTTTCCAACGAAATCTCCTGAGATCACAAATATTTGCTTCCAAAGATATCATCCCAGAGCACAAAAAAATTCGCTTCCAACGATATTACCCCAGAAGACAAAAAATTCTTTTCCAACGAAATCTCCTGAGAACACAAATATTGACTTGAAAAGATATCATCCCAGAGCACAAAAAAATCATTTCAACAAAATCACCTTAGAAGGCAAAAATTCCCTTTCAACGAAATCACCCGAGAACCCAAAATATTCGCTTCCAACGAAATCACCCCAGAGCACAAAATATTCGCTTCCAACGAAATGACTCCTGAGCACAGAAAACACGCTTCCAACGAAATGACCCCGTACTTCAAAAATTTGCTTCCATCGAAAAAACCGAAGAACACAAAAAATTCGCTTGCAACGAAATGTCCTGAGAACACAAATATTCGCTAGCACCAAATCACCCCAGAGCACAAAAAATTCGCTTCCAATGAAATGACTCCAGAGCACATAAAACACGCTTCCAACGAAATGACCCCATACTTCAAAAAATTGCTTCCCTCGAAAAAAACGGAGAACACAAAAATTCTCTTCCAACGACATTACCCCAGAGGACAAAAAATTCTTTTCCAACGAAATCTCCTGAGAACACAAATATTTGCTTCCAAAGATATCATCCCAGAGCACAAAAAATTCGCTTCCAACGAAATCACCCAAGAACGCAAAAATTCCCTTTTAAAGATATCACGCGAGAACACAAAAAATTCGCTTCCAAGGAAATTACTCCAGAACACAAAAAATTAGCTTGCAACGAAATCTCCTGAGAACACAAATATTCGATTCCAAAGAAATGAGCCCAGAGCTCAAAAAATTCGCTTCCAACGACATGACTCCAGGAAACAGAAAACACGCTTCCAACGAAATGACCCCATAATTCAAAATTTGCTTCCATCGAAAAGACCGGAGAACACAAAAAATTCTCTTCTAACGATATTACCCCAGAAGATAAAAAATTCTTTTCCAACGAAATCTCCTGAGAACACAAATATTCGCTTCAAAGGATATCATCCCAGAGCACCAAAAATTCGCTTCCAATGAAATCACCCTAGTACACAAAAATTCCCTTTCAAAGAAATCACCCGAGAACACAAAAAATTCGCTTCCAACGAAATCACCCCAGAGCACAAAAAAATCGCTTGCAAAGAAATAACTACAGGACACAGAAAACACCCATCCAACGAAATGACCCCCTACTTCTAAAATTTGCTTCCATCGAAAAAATTGGAGAACACAAAAAATTCTCTTCCAACCATATTACCCCAGAAGACAAAAAATTCTTTTCCAATGAAATCTCCTGAGAACACAAATATTGGCTTCCAATCTTATCATCCCGGAGCACAAAAAATTCGCTTCCAAAGAAATCACCCTAGAACACAAAAATTCTCTTCCAACGAAATCACCCCAGAATACCAAAAATTCGCTTGCAACGAAATCTCCTGAGAACACAAATGTTCGCTTCCAACGAAATTACCACAGAGTACAAAAAATTCGCTTCCAACAAAATGACTCCACAGCACAGAAAACATGATTCCAACGAAATGACCCCCTACTTCAAAAATTTGCTCCATCGAAAAGACTGGAAAACACAAAAAATTCGTTTCTAACGAAATTACACCAGAACACAAAAAATTCGCTTCCAACGAAATGTCCCGAGAACACAAATATTCGCTTCCAAAGATATCATCCCAGAGCACAAAAACTTCGCTTCCAAAGAAATCACCCTAGAACACAAAAATTCCCTTTCAACGAAATCACCAGAGAACACAAAAAATTCGATTCCTACAAAATCACCCCAGAACACAGAAAATTCGCTTGCAATGAAATCTCCTGAGAGCACAAATATTCGCTTCCAATGAAATCACCCCAGAGCACAAAAAATTTGCTTCCAAAGAAATGACTCCAGAGCACAGAAAACAGGCTTCCAACGAAATGACCCCTTACTTCAAATATTTGCTTCCATCGAAAAGACGGGAGAACACAAAAAATTCTTTTCTAAGGATATTACACCAGAAGACAAAAAATTCTTTTCCAACAAAATCTCCTGAGAATACAAATATTCGCTTCCAAGGACATCATCCCAGAGCACAAAAAATTCGCTTCCAAAGAAATCACCCTAGAACACAAAAATTCCCTTCCAACGAAATCACCCCAGAACACCAAAAATTCGCATACAACGAATACTCCTGAGAACACAAATATTCGCTTCCAACGAAATCATCCCAGAGCACAAAAAATTCGCTTCCAACGAAATCACCCCAGAACAGAAAAAATTCGCTTCCAACGAAATTACCCCCGAAGACAAAAATTTCTTTTCCAACAAAATCTCCTGAGAACACAAATATTCGCTTCCAAAGATATCATCCCCGAGCACAAAAAAATCATTTCAACCAAATCACCCTAGAACGCACAAATTCCTTTCAAAGAAATCACCCGAGAACACAAAAAATTCGCTTCCAACGAAATCACCCCAGAGTACCAAAAATTCGCTTCTAACAAAATGACTCCACAGAACAGAAAACACGCTTCCAATGAAATGACCCCATACTTCAAAAATTTCCTTCCTTCGAAAAGCCCAGAAAACACAAAAAATTCTTTTCCAACGAAATTACACGAGAACACATAAAATTCGTGTCCAACGAAATCTCCTGAGAACACAACTATTCTCTTCCAAAGAAATCACCCTAGAACACAAAAAATTCGTGTCCAATGAAATTGCCCCAGAACAGAAAATATGTACTTCCTACCAAATCAACCCCGAGCACAAAAAATTCCCTTCCAACAAAATCACCCGAGAACTAAAATATTGGCTTCCTAAGAAATTTCCCCAGAACGGAAGAAATTTGCTTCCATCTAAATCACTCAGGATCACAAATATGTGCTTCCAAAGAAATAACCCTAGAACGTGAAAAATTCGCTTCCATCGAAATCACCCGAGAACACATTAAAAATCGCTTCCAACGAAATTACCCCAGTACACAAGAAATTCGCTTGCAACGAAATCTCCTGATAACACAAATATTCACTTCCAAAGAAATCACACCAGAGCACAAAAAATTCGCTTCTAACGAAATCACCCCAAAGCACAAAACATTTGCTTCCAACAAAATGTCCCCATACTTCAAAAATTGGCTTCCATGGAAATCACCTGAGAACACAAAATATTCGCTTCCAAAGAAATTACCCAAGAACACAAAAAATTCGCTTCCAACGAAATCACCCCAGAACACAAAATATTCGCTTCCACCAAAATGACTCCAGAGCACCAAAACACGCTTCCAACGAAACAACCGCCTACTTCAAAAATTTGCTTCCATCGAAAAAACCAGAGAACACAATAATTTCGCTTCCAACGAAATTACCCCAGAACACAAAAAAATTCGCTTGCAACGAAATCTCCTGAGTACACAAATATTCGCTTCCACAGAAATCACCCCAGATCACAATAAATTCGCTCCCAATCAAATCACCCTAGAACACAAAAAATTCGCTTTCAACGAAATCACACGAAAACAAAAATATTCGCATCCAACGTAATTACCCCAGAACACAAAAAAAATTGCTTCCAACAAAATCACCCAGGAACACAAATATTCGCTACCAAGGAAATCACCCCAGAGCACAAAAAATTAGCTTCCAACGAAATCACCCTAGAGCACAAAAAATTCCCTTACAACGAAATCACTCGAGAACACAAATATTGGCTTCCAACGAAATTACCCCATAAGAGAAAAAATTTGCTTCCAAAGATATCAACCAAGAGCACAAAAACTTCCCTTCCAACAAAATCACCCCAGAACACAAAAATTTGCTTCCAACGAAATCAACCGAGAATACAAATGTTGGCTTCCAACGAAATTACCTCAGAACAGAAAAATTTTCTTCCAAAGAAATTACCCCAGAACACAAAAAAATTGCTTTCAACGAAATGATTCCAGAGCACAGAAAACACGCTTCCAACGAAATGAACCCCTACTTCAAAAATTTGCTTTCATCGAAAATACTGGAGAACACAAAAAATTCGCTTCCATCAAAATGACCCCAGACACAAAAAATTCGTTCCAACAAAATCTTCTGAGAACACAAATATTCGTTTCAAAAGAAATCACCCCAGAGCACAAAAAATTCGCTTCCAACGAAATCACCCTAGAACACAAAAAATTCTCTTTCAACGAAATTACATGAAAAGACAAAAAAAATTTGCATCCTACGAAATTATCCCAGAATAGAAATAATTTACATCCAACCAAATTAACCCAGAGCACAAAAATTTCCCTTCCAACAAAATCACCCGAGAACACAAATATTGGCTTCCAAATAAATTACCCCAGAACAGGAAAAGTTTGCTTCCATCGAAATCACCCAAGAACACAAAAAATTCGCTTCCAAAGAAATTACACCAGAACACAAAAAATTTGCTTCCAAAAAATTACTCCAGAGAACAGAAGACACGCTTCCAACAAAATCACCCCATATTTAAAAAAAAATTTTGCTTCCAACGAAATCAACCCAGGACACAAAATTTCGCTTCCAACGAAATGTCTCCAGAGCACAGAAAACACGCTTTCAAAGAAATGACCCGATATTTCAAAAATTTGCTTCCATCGAAATCACCCGAGAACACAAAAAAATCACTTTCAACAAAAATTACCCCAGAACACAAAAAATTCGCTTCCAACGAAATCTCCTGAGAACACAAATATTCGCTTCCAAAGAAATCATCCCAGAGCACAAAAAAATTTGCTTCCAATGAAATCACCCCAGAGCTCAAAAAATTCCCTTCCAACGAAATGACTCCAGAGCACAGAAAACACGATTCCAATGAAATGACCCCCTACTTCAACAATTTGCTTCCATTGAAAAAACCAGAGAACACAAAAAATTCGATTCCAACCAAATTACCCCAGAACACAAAAAATTCGCTTGCAACGTAATCTTCTGAGAACACAAATATTTGCTTCCAGCGAAATACCCGGAGAACACAAAAAATTCGCATCCAAAGAAATCGCCACAGAGCACAAAGAATTCGCTTCCAACGAAATGACTCCAGAGCACAGAAAACACGCTTCCAACGCAATGACCTCGTATTTCAAAAATTTGCTTCCATCGAAATCACCCAAGAACACAAAAAATTCGCTTCCAACAAAATTACCCAAGAACACAAAAAATTCGCTTCCAATGAAATCTCCTGATAACACAAATATGCGCTTCCAAAGAAATCATCCCAGAGAACAAACAAATTCGCTTCCAACAAAATCACCCGAGAACACAAAAAATTCACGTCAAACGAAATTACCACAAAACAGAAAAAATTTGCTTCCATCGAAATCACCCCTGAACACAAAAAAAAATCGCTTCCAACGACATCACCCCAACACACAAAAAATTTACTTCCAAAGAAATCAACCCAGAACACGAAAAATTTGCTTCTATCGAAATCACCCGAGAACAGAAAAAATTCGCTTCCAACAAAAATACCCCAGAACATAAAAAATTAGGTTCCAACGAAATCACCAGGGAACACAAATATTTGCTTCCAACGAAATCACCCAGGAACATGAAAAATTCGCTTCCATCGAAATCACCCGAGAACACAAAAAATTCGCTTCCAACAAAATTACCCCAGAACACAAAAATTTCGCTTGCAAAGAAATCTCCTGAGAAGACAAATATTTGCTTCCAAAGAAATCACCCCAAAGCACAAAAAATTCGCTTCCAACGAAATCACCCCAAGCACAAAAAATTCGCTTTCAATGAAATGAGCCCATACTTGAAAAATTTGCTTCATCGAAATCACCCGAGAACACAAAAATTTCGCTTCCAACGAAATTACCGCAGAACACAAAAATTCGCTTCCAAGGAAATCACCCCAGAACACAAAAAAATTGCTTCCAAAGAAATGACTCCAGAGCACAGAAAACACGCTTCCAATGAAATCACCCCATACTTCAGAAAAATTCACTTACAACTAAATTGCCCCAGAACACAAAATATTCTCTTTCAACGAAATCAACCCAGAACACAAAAAATTTGCTTCCATTGAAATCACCCGAGAACAGAAAAAATTCGCTTCTAACGAAATCACCCAGGAACACAAATATTAGCTTCCAATGAAATCACCCTAAAACCAAAAAATTTTTTTCCAACGAAATCTCCTGAGAACACAAATATTCCCTTCCACAGAAATCACCCCAGAGCACCAAAAATTCGCTTCCAACGAAATTACCCTAAGGGAAAAAATTTCACTTTCAACGAAATCACCTGAGAACACAAAAAATTCGTGTCCAATGAAATCAACCCAGAACACAAAAAATTCGCATCCAAAGAAATCACTCAGAACACAAAAATTTCCCTTCCAACGAAATTACTCCAAAACACAGAAAACACGCTTCCAATGAAATCAACCCAGAGCACCAAAAATTCGCTTCCAACGAAATTACCCTAAGGAAAAAAATTTCACTTTCAACGAAATCACCTGAGAACACAAAAAATTCGTGTCCAATGAAATCAACCCAGAAAACAAAAAATTCGCATCCAAAGAAATCACTCAGAACACAAAAATTTCCCTTCCAACGAAATGACTCCAAAACACAGAAAACACGCTTCCAATGAAATCACCACAGAGCACCAAAAATTCGCTTCCAACGAAATTACCCTAAGGAAAAAAATTTCACTTTCAACGAAATCACCTGAGAACACAAAAAATTCGTGTCCAATGAAATCAAACCAGAAAACAAAAAATTCGCATCCAAAGAAATCACTCAGAACACAAAAATTTCCCTTCCAACGAAATGACTCCAAAACACAGAAAACACGCTTCCAATGAAATCACCCCAGAGCACAAAAAATTCGCTTCCAACGAAATCAACCTAGAACACAAAAAATTTGCTTCTATCCAAATCACCTGAGAACAGAAAAAATTCGCTTCCAAAGAAATTACCCCAGAATACAAAAAATTCGCTTCCATCGAAATCCCTGCAGAGCACAAAAAATTGCTTCCAAAGAAATCACCTTAGAACACAAAAAATTCGCTTCCAACAAAATCACCCCAGAACACAAAAAATTTGCTTCCAAAGAAATGACTCCAATGCACAGAAAACACGCTTCCAACAAAATCACCCCATAATTAAAAAAAATTCGCTTTCAAAAAATTGCCCCAGAACACAAAAATTCTCTTCCAACGAAATCAACCCAGAACACAAAATATTCTCTTCCATCAAAATCACCCCAGAACACAAAAAATTTACTTCCACGAAATTACCCCAGAACACAAAAATTCGCTTGCAAAGAAATGTCCTGAGAAGACAAATATTCGCTTCCAAAGAAATCACCCCAGAGCACAAAAAATTCACTTCCAACAAAATCACACCAAGCACAAAAAATTCGCTTTCAACGAAATGAGCCCATACTTCAAAAATTTGCTTCCATTGAAATCACCTAAGAACACAAAAAATTCGCTTCCAACGAAATTACCCCAGAACACAAAAATTCCCTTCCAACGAAATCACCCCAGAACACAAAAAATGTGATTCCAAAGAAATGACTCCAGAGCACAGAAAACACGCTTCCAATGAAATCACCCCATACTTCAAAAAAATTCGCTTCCAACGAAATCAACCCAGAACACAAAAAATTTGCTTCCATCAAAATCACCCGAGAACAGAAAAAATTCGTTTCTAACGAAATCACCCGCGAACACAAATATTAGCTTCCAATGATCATCCTAAAGCACAAAAAATTCGCTTCCAACGAATTTACCCAAAGGCAAAAAAAAAAATTCACTTTCAACGAAATCACCTGAGAACACAAAAAATTCGTATCCAACAAAATCAACCCAGAACACAAAAAATTCGCATCCAAAGAAATCACCCAGAACACAAAAATTTCCCTTCCAACGAAATGACTCCAAAACACAGAAAACATGCTTCCAATGAAATCACCCAAGAGCACAAAAAATTCGCTTCCAACAAAATCAACCCAGAACACAAAAAATGTCCTTCTACCCAAATCACCCGAGAACAGAAAAAATTCGCTTCCAAAGAAATTACCCCAGAATAGATAAACTTACTTCCACCCAAATCAAGCAAGAGCACAAAAAATTCCCTTCCAAAAAAATCACCCGAGAACACAAATATTGGCTTCCAACGAAATTACCCCAGAACGGAAAATTTTTACTTCCATCGAAATCACCCCAGAACAAAAAAAAATTCGCTTCCAACGAAATTCCCGCAGAGCACAAAAAATTGCTTCCAAAGAAATCACCCTAGAACACAAAAAATTCGTTTCCAACAAAATCACCACAGAACACAAAAAATTTGCTTCCAAGGAAATGACTCCAATGCACAGAAAACATGCTTCCAACGAAATCACCCCATACTTCAAAAAAAATCACTTTCAACAAAATTGCCCGAGAACACAAAAAATTCTCTTCCAACGAAATCAACCCAGAACACAAAATATTCGCTTCCATCAAAATCACCCAATTCGCTTCCATCAAAATCACCCCAGAAAACAAAAAATTCGATTCCAAAGTAATTACCCCAGAACACAAAAATTGCTTCTATTGAAATTACCCCAGAACACAAAAAAATTCGCTTCCAAAGAAATCACCACAGAACACAAAAATTTTGCATCCAACGAAATGACTCCAGAGCACAGAAAACACGCTTCCAACGAAATGACCCCCTACTTCAAAAACTTGCTTCCATCGAAAAAAAAGGAGAAAACAAAAAATTCTCTTCCAACGATATTACCCCAGAAGACAAAAAATTCGCTTCCAACTAAATCTCCTGAGAACACAAATATTCGCTTCCAAAAATATCCCAGAGCACAAAAAATTCGCTTCCAACGAAATCACCCTAGAACGCAAAAATTCCCTTTCAACGAAATCACCCGAGAACACACAAAATTTGCTTCCAACGAAATCAAACCAGAGCACAAAAAATTGGCTTCCAACCAATGACTCCAGAGCATTGAAAACACGCTTCCAACGAAATGACCCCCTACTTCAAAAATTTGCTTCAATCGAAAAAACCAGAGAACACAAAAAATTCGCTTCCAACGAAATCACCCCAGAACACAAAAAATTCGCTTCCAACTAAATGACTCCAGAGCACAGAAAACACAATTCCAACGAAATGACCCCCTACTTCAAAAATTTGCTTCCATCGAAAAAACCGGAGAACACAAAAAATTCGCTTTCAACAAAATTACCCCAGAAGACAAAAAATTCTTTTCTAACAAAATCTCCTGAGAACACAAATATTCGCTTCCAACGAAATCACCCCAGAGCACAAAAAACACGATTCCAGCGAAATGACTCCAGGGCACAGAAAACACGATTCTAATGATATGACCACCAACTTCAAAAATTTGCTTCAATCGAAAAAACCGGAGAACACAAAAAATTCGCATCCACCGAAATTTACGCAGAACACAAAAAATTGCTTGCAATGAAATCTCCTGAGAACACCAATATTCGCTTCCAACGAAATCATCACAGCGCACAAAAAATTCGCTCTCATAGAAATGACTCCAGAGCACAGAAAACACGCTTCCAACGAAATGACCCCATACTTCAAAAACTTGCTTCCATCGAAATCACCCGAGAACACAAAAAATTCGCTTCCAAAGATATTACCCCAGAACAAAAAAATTCATTTTCAACGAAATCTCCTGAGAACACAAATATTCGCTTTCAAAGATATCATCCCAGAGCACAAAAAATTCGCTTCCAACGAAATCACCCTAGAATACAAAAGATTCCCTTTCAACGAAATCACCTGAGAACACAAAAACTTCGTTTCCAACGAAATTATCCTAGAGCACAAAAAATTCGCTTCCAATGAAATGGCTCCAGAGCACAGAAAAAACACTTCCAAGGAAATGACCCCCTACATCAAAATTTGCTTCCATCGAAAAAACCGGAGAACACAAAAAAGTCGCTTGCAATGAAATTGCCCCAGAAAAAAAAATTCGCTCGTAACGAAATCTTCTGAGAACACAAATATTCGCTTCCAACGAAATCACCCTAGAACACAAAAGATTCCCTTTCAACGAAATCACCTGAGAACACAAAAAATTCGCTTCCAACGAAATCACCCTAGAACACAAAAAATTCGCTTACAATGAAATCACTCGAGAACACAAAAAATTCGCGGCCAACGAAATTACCCCACAATAGAGAAAATTTACTTCCAACCATATCAACCCAGAGCACAAAAAATTCCCTTCCAATAAAATCACCCGAGTACGCAAATATTTGCTAACAACGAAATTACCCCAGAACAGAAAAAATTTGCTTCCATCGAAATCACCCCAGAACACAAAAATTTCACTTCCAACGAAATCACCCCAGAACACAAAAAATTCTCTTCCAACGATATTACCCCAGAAGACAAAAAATTCGCTTCCAACGAAAGCTCCAGAAAACACAAATATTTGCTTCCAAAGAAATCACCCCAGAGCACAAAAAATTCGCTTTCAACGAAATGACACCTTAACACAGAAAACACACTTAAAAAAGTCACCCAGGAATACAAAAAATTCGCTTCCAATGAAACAACTCCAGAGCACAAAATATTCTCTACCAACGAAATGACTCCAGAGCACAGAAAACACGCTTCCAAGGAAATAACAACAGAACACAAAAAATTCGCTGCCAACAAAATCACCCTACAACACAAAAAATTCGCTCTCAAAGAAATCACCCGTGAACACAAAAAATTTGCTTCCAACGTAATTACCACAGAACACAAAAAATTCACTTCCAACAAAATCACCCGGAACACAAATATTCGCTTCCAACAAAATGACTTCAGAACACAGAAAACAAGCTACTAACGAAATCACCCCATACTTCAAAATCACTTCCAACGAAATTACCCCAGAACAGAAAAAAATTGCTTCCAACGAAATCAACCCAGAGCACAAAAAATTCCCTTCCAACGAAATTACCCCAGAACACAAAAAATTCGCTTCCAACAAAATCACCCCAGAGCACAAAAATTTGCTTCCAACGAAATGACTCCAGAGCACAGAAAACACGCTTCCAACTAAAGCCCTCCTGAGCACAAAAAATTCGCTTCCAACAAAATCACCCTAGAACATAAAAAATTCGCTTTCAAATAAATCACCCGAGAACACAAAAAATTCGCTTCCAACGAACTCACTCCAGAGCACAGAAAACACGTTTCGAACGAAATGATACTATACTTCAAAAATTTGCTTCCATCGAAATCACTTGAGAATACAAAATATTCTCTTCCAACGAAATTACCCCAGAACACAAAAAAATTCGCTTCCAACGAAATCACCATAGAACATAAAAAATTCGCTTCCAACGAAATTACCCCAAACACAAAAAATTCGCTTGCAACGAAATCTTCTGAGCACACATATATTCGCTTCCACAGAAATCATCGCGGAGCACAAAAAATTTCGCTTCCAACGAAATCTCCCTAGAACACAAAAATTCCCTTTCAACGAAATCACCCGAGAACACAAAAAATTCCCTCTCAACAAAATCACCTTAGAACACAAATAATTCGCTTGCAATGAAATCTCTTAAGAACACAAATATTCGCTTCAAACGAATCACCCCAGAGCAAAAAGAATTCCCTTCCAACGAAATGACTCCAGAGCACAGAAAACATGCTTCAAAAGAAATGACCCCATACTTCAAAAATTTACTTCCATCCAAAAAACCGGAGAACACAAAAAATTCGCTTGCAACGAAATCTTCTGAGAACACAAATATTCGCTGCCAACGAAATCACCCGAGATCATAAAAAATTTGCTAGCAACGAAATCTCCTGAGAAGAAAATATTCGCTTCCAAGGAAATCACCCCAGAGCACAAAAAATTCGCTTCCAAAGGAATCACCCTTAAACATAAAAAATTCGCTGCCAACGAAATGACTCCAGAACACAGAAGACACGCTTCCAACAAAATGACCCCAAACTTCAAAAATTTGCTTCCATTGAAATCATCCGAGAACATGAAAAATTTGCTTCCAACGAAATTACCCCAGAACCCAAAAAATTCGCTTGCAACAAAATCGTCTGAGAACACATATATTCGCTTCCAACGGAATCACCCCAGAGCACAAAAAATTTGCTTCCAACCAAATGACTCCAGAGCACAGAAAACACGCTTCCAACGAAATGACCACATACTTCAAAAATTTGCTTCTATCGAAATCACCCCAGAACACAAAAAATTCGCTTCCAACGAAATCTCCTGAGAACACAAATATTCGCTTCCAACGAAATCACCCCAGAACACAAAAAATTCGCTTACAACGAAATCTCCTGAGAACACAAATATTCGCTTCCAACGAAATCACCTCAGAGCACAAAAAATTCGCTTCCAACGAAATGACTCCAGAGCACCGAAAACATGCTTCCAATGAAATGACCCCCTACTTCAAAAATTTGCTTCCATCGAAAAGACCGTAGTACACAAAAAATTCTCTTTTAAAGATATTACCCCAGAAGACAAAAAAATCTTTTCCAAGGAAATCTCCTGAGAACACCAATAATCACTTCCAAAGATATCCTCCCAGATCAGGAAAAATTACTTCCAATTAAATCACCCTAGAACACAAAAATTCCCTTCCAACGAAATCACCACAGAGCACAAAAAATTCGCTTCCAAAGAAATGACTCCAGGGCACAGAAAACATGATTCCAACGAAATGACCCGATATTTCAAAAATTCGCTTCCATCGAAATCCCCAGAGAACACAAAAAATTTGCTTCAAACGAAATCACCCCAACACACAAAAAAATTTACTTCCAAAGAAATCAACCCAGAACACGAAAAATTTGCTTCTATCGAAATCACCCGAGAACAGAAAAAAATTCGCTTCCAAGAAAAATACCCCAGAACATAAAAAATTAGCTTCAAACGAAATCACCAGGGAACACAAATATTTGCTTCCAACGACATCACCCAGGAACATAAAAAATTCGCTTCCATCGAAATCACCCGAGAACACAAAAAAATTCGCTTCCAACGAAATTACCCCAGAACACAAGAAATTCGCTTCCAATGAAATCACCCCAAAGGACAAAAAATTCGCTTCCAACAAAATGTCCCTATACTTCAAAAATTTGCTTCCATCGAAATTACCTGAGAAGACAAAAAATTCGCTTCCAACGAAATTACCCCAGAACACAAAAAATTCGCTTGCAAAGAAATCTCCTGAGAAGACAAATATTCGCTTCCAAAGAAATCACCGCAGAGCACAAAAAATTCGCTTCCAACGAAATCACCCAAAGCAAAAAAAAATTGTTTTCAACGAAATGAGTCCATACTTGAAAAATTTGCTTCCATCGAAAAAACCGGAGAAAACAAAAATTTGATTCCAATGAAATTACCCCAGAACACAAAATTTCGCTTGCAACTAAATCTCCTGAGAGCACAAATATTCGCTTCCAAAGAAAACATCCCAGATCACAAAAAATTCACTTCCAACGAAATCACCCTAGAACACAAAAAAATCCCTTTCAACGAAATCACCCAAGAACACAAAATATTTGCTTCCAACGAAATCACCACAGAGCACAAAAAATTCGCTTCCAACGAAATGACTCCAGAGCACAGAAAAAACGCTTCCAATGAAATGACCCCAGAACACAAAAAATTTGCCTCCAACGAAATCACCCTAGAACATAAAAAATTCACTTCCATCGAAATCAACACAGAAGACAAAAAATTCGCTTCTAACCAAATCACCCCAGAGCACAAAAAATTCGCTTCGAATGAAATCACCCTAGAACATAAAAAATTCCCTTTCAACGAAATCACCCGAGAACACAAAAAATTCGCTTGCAACAAAATCGTCTGAGAACACATATATTCGCTTCCAACGGAATCACACCACAACACAAAAAATTCGCTTCCAACGAACTGACTCCAGAGCACAGAAAACACGTTTCGAACGAAATGATACCATACTTCAAAAATTTGCTTTCATCGAAATCACTTGAGAATACAAAATATTCTCTTCCAACGAAATTACCCCAGAACACAAAAAAATTTGCTTCCCACGAAATCACCCCAGAACAAAAAAAATTTGGTTCCAATGAAATGACTGCAGAGCACAGAAAACACGCTTCCAATGAAAGGACCCCAGAAGACAAAAAAAATCACTTCCAAAGAAATCACCATAGAACATAAAAAATTCGCTTTCAACGAAATCACCCGAGAACACATAAAATTCGCTTCCAACGAAATTACCCCAGAACACAAAAAGTTCGCTTGCAACGAAATCTCCTGAGAACACAAATATTCGCTTCAAACGAAATCACCGCGGAGCACAAAAAATTCGCTTCCAATGAAATGACTCCAGAGCACAGAAAAAATGCTTCCAACGAAATGACCCCCTACTTCAAAAATTTGCATCCATCAAAAAAACCCGAGAACACAAAAAATTCTCTTCCAACCATATTACCCCAGAAGACAAAATATTCTTTTCCAAAGAAATCTCCTGAGAACACAAATATTCTCTTCCAAAGATATCATCCCAGAGCACAAAATTTCGCTCCCAACGAAATCACCCTAGAACAAAAAAAATCCCTTCCAAAGAAATCACCCCAGAGCAGAAAAAATTTGCTTCCACCGAAATGACTCCAAAGCACAGAAAACACGCTTCCAGAAAAATGAATCCAGAACACAAAAATTATTCCAACGAAATCACCCTAGTACATAAAAAATTCACTTCCATGGAAATCACCACAGAAGACAAAAAATTCGTTTCCAATGAAATCACCCCAGAGCACAAAGAATTCGCTTCCAACGAAATGACTCCAGAGCACAGAAAACAAGCTTCAAATGAAATTACCCCAGAACACAAAAAATTCGCTTCCAACGAAATCACCCTAGAACATTAAAAATTCGCTTCCTTCGAAATCACCACAGAAGATAAAAAATTCGCTTCCAACCAAATCAGCCCAGAGCTCAAAAAATTCGCTTTTACGAAATTACCCTAGAACATAAAAAATTCGCTTTCAACGAAATCACCCGAGAACACAAAATATTCGCTTCCAACGAAATCACCCGAGAGCACAAAAAATTCGCTGCCAACGAAATGACTCCAGAGCACAGAAAACACGCTTCCAACGAAATGACCCCATACTTCAAAAATTTGCTTCCATCGAAATCACCCAAGAACACAAAAAATTCGCTTCCAACGAAATTACCCCAGAACACAAAGAATTCGCTTGCAACGAAATCTTCTGAGCACACATATATTCGCTTCCACAGAAATCATCGCAGAGCACCAAAAAATTTGCTTCCAACGAAATCTCCCTAGAACACAAAAAATTCCGTTTCAACGAAATCACCCGAGAACACAAAAAATTCCCTTTCAACGAAATCACCTAAGAACACAAATAATTCGCTTGCAATGAAATCTCCTAAGAACACAAATATTCGCTTCAAACGAATTCACCCCATAGCAAAAAAAATTCCCTTCCAACGAAATTACTCCAGAGCACAGAGAACATGCTTCAAAAGAAATGACCCCATACTTCAAAAATTTACTTCCATCCAAAAAACCGGAGAACACAAAAAATTCGCTTGCAACGAAATCTTCTGAGAACACAAATATTCGCTGCCAACGAAATCACCCAAGAACACAAAGAATTTGCTAGCAACGAAATCTCCTGAGAAGAAAATATTCGCTTCCAAGGAAATCACCCCAGAGCACAAAAAATTCGCTTCCAAAGGAATCACCCTTAAACATAAAAAATTCGCTGCCAACGAAATGACTCCAGAGCACAGAAAACACGCTTCCAACAAAATGACCCCAAACTTCAAAAATTTGCTTCCATTGAAATCATCCGAGAACATAAAAAATTTGCTTCCAACGAAATTACCCCTGAACCCAAAAAATTCGCTTGCAACAAAATCGTCTGAGAAAACATATATTCGCTTCCAACGGAATCACACCACAACACAAAAAAGTCGCTTCCAACGAAATGACTCCAGAGCACAGAAAACACGCTTCCAAAGAAAAGACCCCATACTTCAAAAATTTGCTTCCATCGAAATCACCCGAGAACACAAAAAATTCGCTTCCAAAGAAATCACCCCAGAGCACAAAAAATTCGCCTCCAACCAAATGACTCCAGAGCACAGAAAACACGCTTCCAACGAAATGACCACATACTTCAAAAATTTGCTTCCATCGAAATCACCCCAGAACACAAAAAATTCGCTTCCAACGAAATCTCCTGAGAACACAAACATTCGCTTCCAACGAAATCACCGCAGAGCACAAAAAATTCGCTTCCAACGAAATTACTCCAGAGCACCGAAAACATGCTTCCAATGAAATGACCCCCTACTTCAAAAATTTGCTTCCATCGAAAAGACCGTAGTACACAAAAAATTCTCTTTTAAAGATATTACCCCAGAAGACAAGAAAATCTTTTCCAAGGAAATCCCCTGAGAACACCATTATTCACTTCCAAAGATATCATCCCAGATCAGAAAAAAATTGCTTCCAATTAAATCACCCTAGAACACAAAAATTCCCTTTCAACGAAATCACCCGAGAACACAAAAAATTCGCTTCCAACGAAATCACCACAGAACACAAAAAATTCGCTTCCAAAGAAAAGACTCCAGGGCACAGAAAACATGATTCCAAAGAAATGACCCCATATTTCAAAAATTTGCTTCCATCGATATCCCCAGAGAACACAAAAAATTCGCTTCCAACGAAATCACCCCAACACACAAAAAATTTACTTCCAAAGAAATCAACCCAGAACACGAAAAATTTGCTTCTATCGAAATCACCCGAGAACAGAAAAAAATTCGCTTCCAAGAAAAATACCCCAGAACATAAAAAATTAGCTTCAAACGAAATCACCAGGGAACACAAATATTTGCTTCCAACGACATCACCCAGGAACATAAAAAATTCGCTTCCATCGAAATCACCCGAGAACACAAAAAAATTCGCTTCCAACGAAATTATCCCAGAACACAAGAAATTCGCTTCCAATGAAATCACCCCAAAGGACAAAAAATTCGCTTCCAACAAAATGTCCCTATACTTCAAAAATTTGCTTCCATCGAAATTACCTGAGAAGACAAAAAATTCGCTTCCAACGAAATTACCCCAGAACACAAAAAATTCGCTTGCAAAGAAATCTCCTGAGAAGACAAATATTCGCTTCCAAAGAAATCACCGCAGAGCACAAAAAATTCGCTTCCAACGAAATCACCCAAAGCAAAAAAAATTCGTTTTCAACGAAATGAGTCCATACTTGAAAAATTTGCTTCCATCGAAAAAACCGGAGAAAACAAAAATTTGATTCCAATGAAATTACCCCAGAACACAAAATTTCGCTTGCAACTAAATCTCCTGAGAGCACAAATATTCGCTTCCAAAGAAAACATCCCAGATCACAAAAAATTCACTTCCAACGAAATCACCCTAGAACACAAAAAAATCCCTTTCAACGAAATCACCCAAGAACACAAAATATTTGCTTCCAACGAAATCACCACAGAGCACAAAAAATTCGCTTCCAACGAAATGACTCCAGAGCACAGAAAAAACGCTTCCAATGAAATGACCCCAGAACACAAAAAATTTGCCTCCAACGAAATCACCCTAGAACATAAAAAATTCACTTCCTTCGAAATCACCACAGAAGACAAAAAATTCGCTTCTAACCAAATCACCCCAGAGCACAAAAAAATTCGCTTCGAATGAAATCACCCTAGAACATAAAAAATTCCCTTTCAACGAAATCACCCGAGAACACAAAAAATTCGCTTGCAACAAAATCGTCTGAGAACACATATATTCGCTTCCAACGGAATCACACCACAACACAAAAAATTCGCTTCCAACGAACTGACTCCAGAGCACAGAAAACACATTTCGAACGAAATGATACCATACTTCAAAAATTTGCTTTCATCGAAATCACTCGAGAATACAAAATATTCTCTTCCAACGAAATTACCCCAGAACACAAAAAAATTCGCTTCCAACGAAATCACCCCAGAACAAAAAAAATTTGGTTCCAATGCAATGACTGCAGAGCACAGAAAACACGCTTCCAATGAAAGGACCCCAGAAGACAAAAAAAATCACTTCCAAAGAAATCACCATAGAACATAAAAAATTCGCTTTCAACGAAATCACCCGAGAACACATAAAATTCGCTGCCAACGAAATTACCCCAGAACACAAAATTTCGCTTGCAACTAAATCTCCTGAGAACACAAATATTCGCATCCAAAGAAAACATCCCAGATCACAAAAAATTCGCTTCCAACGAAATCACCCTAGAACACAAAAAATTCCCTTTCAACGAAATCACCCAAGAACACAAAATATTTGCTTCCAATGAAATCACCACAGAGCACAAAAAATTCACTTCCAACGAAATGATTCCAGAGCACAGAAAAAACGCTTCCAATGAAATGACCCCAGAACACAAAAAATTTGCCTCCAACGAAATCACCCTAGAACATAAAAAATTCACTTCCATCGAAATCACCACAGAAGACAAAAAATTCGCTTCTAACCAAATCACCCCAGAGCACAAAAAATTCGCTTCGAATGAAATCACCCTAGAACATAAAAAATTCCCTTTCAACGAAATGACCCGAGAACACAAAAATTCACGTCCAACGAAATTACCACAGAACAGAAAAAACTTGCTCCCATCGAAATCACCCCAGAACACAAAAAATTCGCTTCCAACGAAATCACGCTAGAACACAAAAAAATTAGCTTTTAAGGAAATCACCTGAGAAAACAAAAAATTCGCATCCAACGAAATCACACCAGAGCACAAAAAATTCACTTCCAACGAACTGACTCCAGAGCACAGAAAACACGTTTCGAACGAAATGATACCATACTTCAAAAATTTGCTTCCATCGAAATCACCCGAGAATACAAAATATTCTCTTCCAACGTAATTACCCCAGAACACAAAAAAATTCGCTTCCAAAGAAATCAACCCAGAACACAAAAAATTCACTTCCAACGAAATCACCCCAGAACACAAAAAATTTGGTTCCAATGAAATGACTGCAGAGCACAGAAAACACGCTTCCAATGAAAGGACCCCAGAAGACAAAAAAAATCACTTCCAAAGAAATCACCATAGAACATAAAAAATTCGCTTTCAACGAAATCACCAGAGAACACAAAAAATTCGCTTCCAACGAAATTACCCCAGAACACAAAAAGTTCGCTTGCAACGAAATCTCCTGAGAACACAAATATTCGCTTCAAACGAAATCACCGCGGAGCACAAAAAAATCGCTTCCAATGAAATGACTCCAGAGCACAGAAAAAATGCTTCCAACGAAATGAACCCCTACTTCAAGAATTTGCATCCATCGAAAAAACCCGAGAACACAAAAAATTCGCTTCCAACCATATTACCCCAGAAGACAAAATATTCTTTTCCAACAAAATCTCCTGAGAACACAAATATTCTCTTCCAAAGATATCATCCCAGAGCACAAAATTTCGCTCCCAACGAAATCACCCTAGAACAAAAAAAATCCCTTCCAAAGAAATCACCCCAGAGCAGAAAAAATTTGCTTCCACCAAAATGACTCCGAAGCACAGAAAACACGCTTCCAAAAAAATGAATCCAGAACACAAAAATTATTCCAACGAAATCACCCTAGTACATAAAAAATTCGCTTCCATGGAAATCACCACAGAAGACAAAAAATTCGTTTCCAATGAAATCTCCCCAGTGCACAAAGAATTCGCTTCCAACGAAATGACTCCAGAGCACAGAAAACAAGCTTCAAATGAAATTACCCCAGAACACAAAAAATTCGCTTCCAACGAAATCACCCTAGAACATTAAAAATTCGCTTCCTTCAAAATCACCACAGAAGATAAAAAAATTCGATTCCAACCAAATCACCCCAGAGCTCAAAAAATTCACTTTTACGAAATTACCCTAGAACATAAAAAATTCGCTTTCAACGAAATCACCCGCGAACACAAAATATTCGCTTCCAACGAAATCACCCGAGAGCACAAAAAATTCGCTGCCAACGAAATGACTCCAGAGCACAGAAAACACGCTTCCAACGAAATGACCCCATACTTCAAAAATTTGCTTCCATCGAAATCACCCAATAACACAAAAAATTCGCTTCCAACGAAATTACCCCAGAACACAAAGAATTCGCTTGCAACGAAATCTTCTGAGCACACATATATTCGCTTCCACAGAAATCATCGCAGAGCACCAAAAAATTCGCTTCCAACGAAATCTCCCTAGAACACAAAAAAATCCCTTTCAACGAAATCACCCGAGAACACAAAAAATTCCCTTTCAACGAAATCACCTAAGAACACAAATAATTCGCTTGCAATGAAATCTCCTAAGAACACAAATATTCGCTTCAAACAAATTCACCCCAGAGCAAAAAAAAATCCCTTCCAACGAAATGACTCCAGAGCACAGAAAACATGCTTCAAAAGAAATGACCCCATACTTCAAAAATTTACTTCCATCCAAAAAACCGGAGAACACAAAAAATTCGCTTGCAACGAAATCTTCTGAGAACACAAATATTCGCTGCCAAAGGAATCACCCGAGAACACAAAAAATTTGCTAGCAACGAAATCTCCTGAGAAGAAAATATTCGCTTCCAAGGAAATCACCGCAGAGCACAAAAAATTCGCTTTCATCGAAATGACTCCAGAGCACAGAAAACATGCTTCCAACGCAATGACCACATACTTCAAAAAATTTGCTTCCATCGAAATCACCCCAGAACACAAAAAATTCACTTCTAACGAAATCTCCTGAGAACACAAATATTCGCTTACAAAGAAATCGCCGCAGAGCACAAAAAATTCAATTCCAAAGAAATGACTCCAGAGCACAGAAAACACGCTTCCAATGAAATGACCCCCTACTTCAAAAATTTGCTTCCATCGAAAAGACCGTAACACAAAAAATTCTCTTTTAAAGATATTACCCCAGAAGACAAAAAAAAATCTTTTCCCAGGAAATCTCCTGAGAACACCAATATTCACTTCCAAAGATATCATCCCAGATTAGAAAAAAATTGCTTCCAATTAAATCACCCTAGAACACAAAAATTCCCTTTCAACGAAATCACCTGAGAACACAAAAAATTCGCTTCCAACGAAATCACCACAGAGCATAAAAATTCGCTTCCAAAGAAATGACTCCAGAGCACAGAAAACATAATTCCAATGAAATGACCCCATATTTCAAAAATTCGCTTCCATCGAAATCCCCAGAGAACACAAATTTCGCTTCCAACGAAATCACCGCAGAGCACAAAAAAATCGCTTCCAACGAAATGACTCCAGAGCACAGAAAACAAGCTTCAAATGAAATTACCCTAGAACATAAAAAATTCGCTTCCATCGAAATCACCACAGAAGACAAAAAATTCACTTCCAACCAAATCAGCCCAGAGCTCAAAAAATTCGCTTTTACGAAATTACCCTAGAACATAAAAAATTCGCTTTCAACGAAATCACCCGAGAACACAAAATATTCGCTTCCAAAGAAATCACCGCAGAGCCCATAAAATTCGCTGCCAACGAAATGACTCCAGAGTACAGAAAACACGCTTCCAACGAAATGATCCCATACTTCAAAAATTTGCTTCCATCGAAATTACCCAAGAACACCAAAAATTCGCTTCCAACGAAATTACCCCAGAACACAAAAAATTCGCTTGCAAAGAAATCTCCTGAGAAGACAAATATTCGCTTCCAAAGAAATTACCCCAGAACACAAAAATTCGCCTCCAAGGAAATCACCCCAGAACACAAAAAATTTGCTTCCAAAGAAATGACTCCACAGCACAGAAAACACGCTTCCAATGAAATCACCCCATACTTCAGAAAAATTCACTTCCAACTAAATTGCCCCAGAACACAAAAAATTCGCTTCCAACGAAATCAACCCAGAACACAAAAAATTTGCTTCCATCGAAATCACCCGAGAACAGAAAAAGTTCGCTTCTAACGAAATCACCCGGGAACACAAATATTAGCTTCCAATGAAATCACCCTAAAACCAAACAATTCTTTTCCAACGAAATCTCCTGAGAACACAAATATTCGCTTCCAAAGAAATCACCCCAGAGCACCAAAAATTCACTTCCAACGAAATAATCCCTAAGGAAAAAAATTTCACTTTCAACGAAATCACCTGAGAACACAAAAAATTCGTGTCCAATGAAATCAACCTAGAACACAAAAAATTCGCATCCAAAGAAATCACTCAGAACACAAAAATTTCCCTTCCAACGAAATGACTCCAAAACACAGAAAACACGCTTCCAATGAAATCACCCCAGAGCACAAAAAATTCGCTTCCAACAAAATCAACCTAGAACACAAAAAATTTGCTTCTATCCAAATCACCTGAGAACAGAAAAAATTTGCTTCCAAAGAAATTAACCCAGAATACAAAAAATTCGCTTCCATCGAAATCCCCGCAGAGCACAAAAAAAATGCTTAGAAAGAAATCACCCTAGAACACAAAAAATTTGCTTCCAACAAAATCACCCCAGAACACAAAAAAATTGCTTCCAAAGAAATGACTCCAATGCACAGAAAACACGTTTCCAACGAAATCACCCCGTAATTCAAAAAAATTCGCTTTCAAAAAATTGCCCCAGAACACAAAAAATTCTCTTCCAACGAAATCAACCCAGAACACAAAATATTCGCTTCCATCAAAATCACCCCAGAACACAAAAAATTCACTTCCACGAAATAACCCCAGAACACAAAAAAATTCGCTTGCAAAGAAATGTCCTGAGAAGACAAATATTCGCTTCCAAAGAAATCACCCCAGAGCACAAAAAATTCGCTTCCAACAAAATCACACCAAGCACAAAAAATTCGCTTTCAACGAAATGAGCCCATACTTCAAAAATTTGCTTCCATCGAAATCACCTAAGAACACAAAAAATTCGCTTCCAACGAAATCACCCCAGAACACAAAAAATTTGATTCCAAAGAAATGACTCCAGAGCACAGAAAACACGCTTCCAATGAAATCACCCCATACTTCAAAAAAATTCACTTCCAACTAAATTGCCCCAGAACACAAAAAATTCGCTTCCAACGAAATCAACCCAGAACACTAAAAATTTGCTTCCATCGAAATCACCCGAGAACAGAAAAAATTCGTTTCTAACAAAATTACCCGGGAACACAAATATTAGCTTCCAATGAAATCACCCTAAAGCACAAAAAATTCGCTTCCAACGAAATCTCCTGAGAACACAAATATTCCCTTCCAAAGAAATCAACCCAGAGCACAAAAAATTCGCTTCCAACGAATTTACGAAAGGCAAAAAAAAAAAAAAATTCACTTTCAACGAAATCACCTGAGAACACAAAAAATTCGTGTCCAAACAAATCAACCCAGAACACAAAAAATTCGCATCCAAAGAAATCACACAGAACATAAAAATTTCCCTTCCAACGAAATGACTCCAAAACACAGAAAACATGCTTCCAATGAAATCACCCAAGAGCACAAAAAATTCGCTTCCAACAAAATCAACCCAGAACACAAAAAATGAGCTTCTATCCAAATCACCCGAGAACAGAAAAAATATGCTTCCCAAGAAATTACCCCAGAATAGATAAATTTACTTCCACCCAAATCAAGCCTGAGCACAAAAAATTCCCTTCCAAAAAAAATCACCCGAGAACACAAATATTGGCTTCCAACGAAATTACCCCAGAACGGAAAATTTTTACTTCCATCGAAATCACCCAGAACACAAAAAAATTCGCTTCCAAAGAAATTCCCGCAGAGCACAAAAAAATTGCTTCAAAGAAATCACCCTAGAACACAAAAAATTGGCTTCCAACAAAATCACCCCAGAACACAAAAAATTTGCTTCCAAGGAAATGACTCCAATGTACAGAAAACATGCTTCCAACGAAATCACCCCAAAACACAAAAAATTTGCTTCCAACGTACTTACCCCAGAACACAAAAAATTCGCTTCCAACGACATCTACCCAGAACACAAGAAATTCGGGACCACCGAAATCACCAAGAACACAAAAAAATTCGCTTCCAATGAAATTACCCATACTTCAAAAATTTGCTTTCATCGAAATCACCTTAAAACACAAAAAATTAGCTTCCAACTAAAATACCCCAGAACACAAGAAATTCGCTTCCAACGAAATCACACCAAAGCACAAAAAATTCGCTTCCAACGAAATTACAACAGAACACAAAAAATTCGCTTCCAAAGAAATCACCCCAGAACACAAAAAATTCGCTTCCAAAGAAACGACTCCAGAGCACAGAAAACACGCTACAAACGAAATGACCCCATACTTCAAAAATTTGCTTCGATCAAAAAAACCGGAGAACACAAAAAATTCTCTTCCAACGATATTACCCCAGAAGACAAAAAATTCTTTTCCAACGAAATCTCCTGAGAACACAAATATTTGCTTCCAAAAATATCATCCCAGAGCACAAAATATTTGCTTCCAACGAAATCACCCTAGAACGCAAAAATTCCCTTTCAACGAAATCACGCGAGAACACAAAAAATTCGCTTCCAACGAAATCACCCCAGAGCACAAAAAATTCGCTTCCAACGAAGTGACTCCAGAGCACAGAAAACATGCTTCCAACGAAATGACCCCGTATTGCAAAAATTTGCTTCCATCGAAAAAACCGGAGAACAGAAAAAATTCTCTTCCAACGATATTACCCCAGAAGACAAAAAATTCGCTTCCAGTGAAATCACCTGGGAACACAAATATTCGATTTCTATGAAATCACCAGAGAACACAAAAAATTTGCTTCCATAGAAATCACCCCAGAGCACAAAAAATTGGCTTCCAACAAATGACTCCAGAGCAATGAAAACACGCTTCCAACGAAAGACCCCATACTTCAAAAATTTGCTTCAATTGAAAAAACCAGAGAACACAAAAAATTTGCTTCCAACAAAATCACCCCAGAGCACAAAAAATTTGCTTCCAAAGAAATGACTCCAGAGCACAGAAAACACGCTTCCAACTAAAGCCCTCCTGAGCACAAAAAATTTGCTTCCAACAAAATCACCCTAGAACATAAAAAATTCGCTTTCAACGAAATCACCTGAGAACACAAAAAATTCGCTTCCAAAGAAATGACTCCAGAGCACAGAAAACATGCTTCCAATGAAATGACCCCAGAGAACAAAAATTTCGCTTCCATCGAAATCACCACAAAACACAAAAATTCACATCCAATAAAAAGACTCCAGAGCACAGAAAACACGCTTCCAACGAAATGACCCCCTATTTCAAAAATTTGCTTCATTCGAAAAAACCGGAGACACAAAGAATTCGCCTCCAACGAAATCACCCCAGAGCACAAAAAATTTGCTTCCAAAAAATTACTCTAGAGAACAGAAAACACCCTACCAACGAAAGAACCCCATACTTCAAAAAAATTCGCTTCCAACAAAATCACCCCAGAACAAAATCTTTTTCTTTCAACTAAATCACCCCAGAGCACAAAAAATTCGATTACAACAAAATTACCCCAGAACACAAGAAATACTCTTCCAAGAAAATCGCCCCAGAGCACAAAAAATTCGTTTCCAACGAAATCACCCTGGAACACAAAAAATTGGCTTTCAACAAAATCACCCGAGAACACAAAAAATTTGCTTCCAATGAAATTACCCCAGAACACAAAAAATTCGCTTCCAACGAAATCAACCCAGAGCACAAAAAATTTGCTTCCAACGAAATGACTCCATAGCTAGAAAACACGCTTTGAACGAAATGACCCCCTACTTCAAACATTTGCTTCCATTAAAGCACCCGAGAACACAAAAAATTCGCTTCCAACGAAATCACCCCAGAACGTAAAACATTCGCTTCCAACGAAATGACTCCTGAGCACAGAAAACACGCTTCTAACGAAATCACCCCATACTTAAAAATATTCTCGTCCAACGAAATTATCCCAGAGCAGAAAACATTTGCTTCCAACGAAATCACCCCAAAGCACAAAAAATTCGCTTCCAACGAAATCACCCTAAAGCACAAAAAATTCGATATCAACAAAATCATCCTAGAACACAAAAAATTCCCTTTCAACGAAATTACACCAGGAGAGAAAAAATTTGCTTCTATCGTAGTCACCACAGGGCACGAAATATTCGTTCCCAATGTAATCACACCAGAACACAAAAAATTCGCTTCCAACGAAATCACGCTAGAACACAAAAAATTATCTTTTTCAACGAAATCACCCGAGAACACAAAAAATTCGCTTCCAATGAAATCACCCCAGAGCACAAAAAATTCGCTTGCAATGAAATCTCCTGAGAACATAAATGTTCGCTTCCAACGAAAGGACTCCAGAGCACAGAAAACACGCTTCCAACGAAATCACCACAAAACACAAAACATTCTCTTCCAACGTAATTACATCAGAACACAAACATTCGCTTCCAAAGTTATAATCCCAGAGCACAAAAAATTCGCTTCCAACGAAATTACCCCAGAACACAAAAAATTCGTTTCAACGAAATCTCCTGAGAACACAAATATTCGCTTCCAAAGAAATCATCCCAGAGCACAAAAAAATTCGCTTCCTACGAAATCAACCAAGAACACATAAAATTCCCTTTCAACGAAATCATCCGATAACACAAAAAATTCATATCCAGCGAAATTATCACAGAACAGAAAAAATACTCTTCCATCGAAAATTAGCTTTCAATGAAATCACCCCAGAGCACAAAAAATTCCCTTCGAACGAAATGACTCCAGAGCACATAAAACACGTTTCCAACGAAATGACACCCTACTTAAAAAATTTGCTTCCATCGAAAAACCGAACATAAAAAATTCGCTTCCCACGAAATTACCCCAGAACACAAAAAATTCGCTTGCAACGAAATCTTCTGAGAACACATATATTTGCTTCCAACGAAATCACCCCAGAGCACAAAAAATTCCCTTCGAACGAAATGACTCCAGAGCACAGAAAACACGCTTCCAACGAAATGACCCCCTAACTCCAAAATTTGCTTCCATCGAAAAAACCGGAGAACATAAAAAATTCGCTTCCAACGAAATGACTCCAGAGCACAGAAAACACGCTTTAATGAAATGAACCTGAAAACAAAAATTTCGCTTCCAGCGAAATCACCCTAGAACATAAAAAATTCGCTTCCATCGAAATCACCGCAAAACACAAAAATTCACCTCCAACGAAAAGACTCCAAAGCACAGAAAACATGCTTCCAACGAAATGACCCCCTACTTGAAAAATTTTCTTCCATCGAAAAAACCAGCTAACACAAAAAATTAGCTTCCAATGAAATTACCCCAAAACACAAAAAAATAGCTTGCAACGAAATCTCCTGAGAAAACAAATATTCGCTTCCGACGAAAACCGAAGAACACAAAAAATTCGCATCCAAAAAAATTAACCCAGAATAGAAAAAAATTACTTCCAACCGAATCAACCCAGAGCACAAAAAATTCCCTTCCAACAAAATCACCCAAGAACACAAATATTTGCTAACAACGAAATTACCCCAGAACAGAAAAAATTTGCTTCCATCGAAATCACCCCAGAACACAAAAATTTCGCTTCCATCGAAATCACCCCAGAACACAAAAATTTCGCTTCCAAAGAAATGACTCCAGAACACAGAAAAAACGCTACCAACAAAATCACTCGAGAAAACAAAAAATTCGCTTCCAACGAAATCATCCTAGAACACAAAAAATTCGCATCCAACGAAATGACTCCAGAGCACAGAAAACACACTTCCAATGAAATGACCCCAGAAAACAAATATTTCGCTTCCATCGAAATCACTGCAAACCACAAAAATTCACATCGAACGAAAAGACTCCAGAACAAAGAAAAAATGCTACCAACGAAATCACCTGAGAACACAAAAAATTCGCTTCCAAAGAAATCATCCTAGAACACAAAAAATTCACATCCAACGAAATGACTCCAGATCACAGAAAACACGCTTCCAGTGAAATGACCCTAGAAAACAAAAATTTCGCTTCCATCGAAATCACCGCAAAACACTAAAATTCACGTCCAACGAAAAGACTCCAGAGCACGTAAAAAAACACGCTTCCAACGAAATGACCCCCTATTTCAAAAATTTGCTTCATTCGAAAAAACCGGAGACACAAAGAATTCGCCTTCCACGAAATCACCCCAGAACACAAAAAATTCGCTTCCAAAGATATTACCCCAGAAGAAAAAAAAATTTGCTTCCAACGAAATCACCTAAGAACACAAATATTCGCTTCCAAAGAAATCACCCTTAGCACAAAAAATTTGCTTCCAAAGAAATCACCCCAGAGTACAAAAATTCCCTTCCAACAAAATCACCCGAGAACACAAATATTGGCTTCCTTTGAAATCACCCCAGAACACAAAAATTTCTCTTGCAACGAAATGACTCCAGAGCACAGAAAACACGCTTGCAACGAAATGACCCCCTACTTCAAAAATTTCCTTTAATCAAAAAAACCGGAGAACACAAAAAATTCTCTTCCAACGATATTACCCCAGAAGACAAAAAATTCTTTTCCAATGAAATCTCCTGAAAACACAAATATTCGTTTCCAAAGATATCATCCCAGAGCACAAAAAAATTCGCTTCCAACAAAATCACCCCATGACACAAAAAATTCAAGTCCAACGAAATTATCACAGAACAGAAAAATTTGCTTTCATCGAAATCACCCCATAATACAAAAAATTTGCTTCCAACCAAATCATGCTAGAACACAAAAAATTAGCTTTTTCAACGAAATCACCCGAGAACACAAAAAATTCACTTGCAATGAAATCACCCGAGAGCACAAAAAATTCCCTTGAAAGGAAATGACTCCAGAGCACAGAAAACACGCTTCCAACGAAATGACCCCCTACTTCAAAAATTTGTTTTCATCGAAATCACCTGAGAACACAAAAAATTCACTTCCAACGAAATCACCTCAGAACACAAAAAATTCGCTTGCAACGAAATCTCCTGAGAACACAAATATTCGCTTCCAGCGAAATCACACCAAAGCACAAAAAATTCGCATCCAACGAAGTGACTCCAGAGCACAGAAAACACGCTTGCAACGAAATGACCCCCTACTTCAAAAATTTGCTTCCAGCGAATAAACCGGAGAACACAAAAAATTCTCTTCCAACGAGATTACCCCAGAAGACAAAAAATTCTTTTCCAATGAAATCTCCTGAGAACACAAATATTCGCTTCCAAAGAAATCATCCCAGAGTACAAAAAAATTCGCTTCCAACGAAAGCACCCGATAACACAAAAAATTCACGTCCAACGAAATTATCACAGAACAGAAAAAAATTTGCTTCCATCGAAATCACCCCAGAATAAAAAAAATTTGCTTCCAACGAAATCACGCTAGAACACAAAAAATTAGCTTTTTCAACGAAATCACCCGAAAACACAAAATTTCCTTTCAAAGAAATCACGTGAGAACACAAAAAATTCGCTTCCAAATAAAATACCCCAGAACACAAAAAAATCGCTTCCAAAGAAATCTCCTGGGAACACAAATATTCGCTTCCAAAGAAATCATCCCAGAGCACAAAAAAATCGCTTCCAACGAAATCACCCCAGAACACAAAAAAATTCCCTTTCAACGAAATCACCGGAGAACACAAAAAATTCACGTCCAACGAAATTACCACAGAAGAGAAAATATTTGCTTCCATCGAAATAACCCAACAACACAAAAAATTCGCTTCCAATGAAATCACGCTAGAACACAAAAAATTCGCTTCCAAAGAAATCAGCCCAAAGCACAAAAAATTCCGTTCCAACGAAATTACTCCAAAGCATAGAAAACAAGCTTCCAACAAAATGACCCCCTACTTCAAAAATTTGCTTCCATCGAAAAAACCTGAGAACTCAAAAAATTCGCTTGCAACGAAATCGTCTGAGAACACAAATATTCGCTTCCAACAAAATGACTCCAGAGCATAGAAAACACGCTTCGAACGAAATGATACCATACTTCAAAAATTTGCTTCCATTGAAATGACCCGAGAACACAAAAAATTGCTTCCAACGAAATTACCCCAGAACACTAAAAATTTGCTTCCATGAAATCACCCCAAAACACAAAAAATTCGCTTCCAACGAAATGACTCCAGAGCATAGAAAACACACTTCCAACGAAATGAACCCCTGATTCAAAAATTTGCTTCCATTGAAAAAAACAGAGAAAACAAAAAATTCGCTTCCAACGAAATCTTCTGAGAACACGAATATTCGCTTCCAACGAAATCACCCCAGAACACAAAAAATTCACTTTTAAACGGAATGACTCCAGAGCACAGAATACACGCTCCCAAAGAAATGATCCCATACTTCAAAAATTTGCTTCCATTGAAATCACCTGGGAACACAAAAAATTTGCTTTCAACGAAATCACCCCAGAACACAAAAAATTTGCTTCCAACGAAATCACACCAGAACACAAAAAATTCTCTTCCAACAAAATGACCCCAGACACAAAAAAATCGCTTCTATCGAAATTACCCCAGAACTCACAAAATTCGCTTCCAACGAAATCACCCCAGAACACAAAAAAATCGCTTCCAACGAAATCACTCCAGAGCACCAAAATTCTCTTCCAACCAAGTGACACCAGAGCACAGAAAACACGCTTCCAACAAATTGACCCCCTACTTCAAAAATTGGCTTCCATCGAGAAAACCGGAGAACACAAAAAATTTGCTTCCAACAAAATTTCCACAAAACACAAAAAATTCGCTTCCAACGGAATCACCCCAGAACACAAAAAATACGCTTCCAACGAAATGACTCCAGAGCACAGAAAACAGGCTTCCAAAGAGATGACCCCAGAACACAAAAAATTCCCTTTCAACGAAATCAACCGAGAACACAAAAAATTCACTTCCAATGTAATCACCACAGATACAAAATATTCGCTTCCAACGAAATGACTCCAGAGCACAGAAAACATGCTTCCAACGAAATGACACACTATTTCAAAATTTGCTTCCATCGAAAAGACCAGAGAACACAAAAAATTCTCTTCCAACGATATTACCCCAGAAGACAAAAAATTCTTTTCCAACAAAAACTCCTGAGAACACAAATATTCGCTTCCAAAGATATCATCCCAGAGCACAAAAAATTCGCTTCCAACGAAATCACCCTAGAACGCAAAAATTCCCTTTCAACGAAATCACCCTAGAACACAAAAATTTCGCTTCCAATGAAATGACTCCAGTGCACAGAAAACAATATACCAATGAAATGACCCGAGAACACAAAAAATTCGCTTCCAAAGAAATCACTGTAGAACATAAAAAATTCGCTTTCAACGAAATCACCCAAGAATAGAAAAAATTCGCTTCCAACGTATTCACCCCAGAGCACAAAATATTCACTGCCAAAGAAATGACTCCAGAGCACAGAACACACGCTTCCAACGAAATGACCCTCTACTTAAAAAATTTGCTTCCATCGAAAAAACCGGAGAACACAAAAAATTCGCTTCCAACGAAATTACCCCAGAACACAAAAAATTTGCTTGCAACGAAATATCCTGAGAACACAAATATTAGCTTCCAATCAAATCACCCCAGAGCACAAAAAATTCGCTTCCAACGAAATCACCCAAGAACACAAAAAATTCGCTTCCAACGAAATGACTCCAGAGCACAGAAAGCACACCTCCAACGAAATGACCCCCTGCTTCAAAAATTTGCTTCCATCAAAAAAACAGGAGAAAACCAAAAATTCACATCCAACCAAATTACCACAGAACAGAAAAAAATTGCTTCCATCGAAATCACCACAGAACACAAAAAATTGGCTTCCAACAAAATCACCCTAGAAGACAAAAAATTCCCTTTCAACGAAATCACACAAGAACACAAAAAATTCGCATCCAACGAAATCAGCCCAAAGCACAAAAAATTCCTTTCCAACGAAATTACTCCAGAGCACAGAAAACGAGCTTCCAACGAAATGACCCCCTACTTCAAAAATTTGCTTCCATCGAAAAAACCGGAGAACACAAAAAATTCGCTTGCAACAAAATCGTCTGAGAACACAAATATTCGCTTCCAACGAAATGACTCCAGAGCACAGAAAACACGCTTCGAACGAAATGATACCATACTTCAAAAATTTGCTTCCATTGAAATGACCCGAGAACACATAAAATTCACTTCCAACGAAATTACCCCAGAACACAAAAAATTTGCTTCCAACGAAATGACCCCAGAACACAAAAAATTCGCTTCCAACGAAATTACCCCAGAACACAAAAAATTTCCTTCCATGAAATCACCCCAGAACACAAAAAATTCGCTTCCAACGAAATGACTCCATAGCACAGAAAACACACTTCCAATGAAATGACCCCCTGCTTCAAAAATTTGCTTCCATCGAAAATACCGGAGAAAACAAAAAATTTGCTTCCAACGAAATCACCCCAGAATACAAAAAATTCGCTTTTAAACGGAATGACTCCAGAGCACAGAAAACACGCTTCGAACGAAATGATACCATACTTCAAAAATTTGTTTCCGTTGATATCATCTGAGAACACAAAAAATTCGCTTCCAACGAAATGACCTCCTACTTCAAAAATTTACTTCCATTGAAAAAACCGGAGAACAGAAAAAATTCGCTTGCTACGAAATCTTCTGAGAACACAAATATTCGCTTCCAACGAAATCTCCCAAGAACACAAAATATTCGCTTCCAACGAAATGACTCCAGAGCACAGAAAACACGCTTCGAACGAAATGATACCATACTTCAAAAATTTGTTCCCGTTGAAATCATCTCAGAAAACAAAAAATTCGCTTCCAAAGAAATGACTCCAGAGCACAGAAAACTTGTTTCGAACGAAATGACCCCTTACTTCAAAAATTTGCTTCCATTGAAGAAACCGGAGAACACAAAAAATTCTCTTCCAACGATATTACCCCAGAAGAGAAAAAGTTCTTTTCCAACGAAATCTCCTGAAAACACAAATATTCGCTTCCAAAGATATCATCCCAGAGCACAAAAATTTCGCTTCCAACGAAATCACCCTAGAACACAAAAATTCCCTTTTAAAGAAATCACCCAAGAAAACAAAAAATTCTCTTCCAACGAAATCACCCCAGAGCACAAAAAATTCGCTTCCAACGAAATGACTCCAGAGCACACAAAGCACACCTCCAACGAAATGACCCCCTGCTTCAAAAATTTGCTTCCATCAAAAAAAAGGAGAAAACCAAAAATTCACATCCAACCAAATTACCACAGAACAGAAAAAAATTGCTTCCATCGAAATCACCACAGAACACAAAAAATTCGCTTCGAACAAAATCACCCTAGAAGACAAAAAATTCCCTTTCAACGAAATCACACAAGAACACAAAAAATTCGCGTCCAAAGAAATCAGCACAAAGCACAAAAAATTCCTTTCCAACGAAATTACTCCAGAGCACAGAAAACAGGCTTCCAACGAAATGACCACCTACTTCAAAAATTTACTCCCATTGAAAAAACCGGAGAACACAAAAGTTCTCTTCCAACGATATTACCCCAGAACACAAAAAATTCACTTGCAACGAAATCTCCTGAGAACACCAATATTCGCTTCCAACGAAATCACCCCAGAGCACAAAAAATTCGCTTCCAAAGAAATGACTCCAGAGCACAGAAAACACACTTCTAACGAAATGACCCCCTACTTCAAAAATTTGCTTCCATCGAAAAAACTGGAGAACACAAAAAATTCTCTTCCAATGATATTACCCCAGAAGACAAAAATTCTTTTCCAACGAAATCTCCTGAGAACACAAACATTCGCTTCCAAAGATATCATCCCAGAGCACAAAAAATTCGCTTCCAACGAAATCACCCTATAGCACAAAAATTCCCTTCCAACGAAATCACCCGAGAACAAAAAAATTCGCTTCCAACGAAATCACCCCAGAACACAAAAAATTCGCATGCAACGTAATCTCCTGAGAACGCAAATATTCGATTCCAACGAAATCACCCCAGAGCACAAAAAATTTGCTTCCAACGAAATGACTCGAGAGCACGGAAAACGAAATTTCGTTGAGAACACAAATATTTGCTTCAAAAGATATCATTCCAGAGTAGAAAAAATTCGCTTCCAACGAAATCACCCTAGAACATAAAAAATTCGCTTCCATCGAAATCACCACAGAAGACAAAAAATTCGCTTCCAACCAAATCACCCCAGAACACAAAAAATAAGCTTGGAACGAAATCAGCCTAGAACACAAAAAATTCGCTTCCAACGAAATCACCCCAGAGCACAAAAAATTCCCTTCCAACGAAATGACTCCAGAGCACAGAAAACACATTCCAATGAAATGACCCCAGAACACAAAAAATTCCCTTCCAACGAAATCACCCTAGAACATAAAAAAATCGCTTCCATCGAAATCACCACAGAGACAAAAAATTCGCTTCCAACCATATCACCCAAGAGCACAATAAATTCGCTTCCAACAAAATCACCCCACAGCAGAAAAAATTTGCTTCCAACGAAATGACCGTATACTTCAAAAATTTGCTTCCATTGAAATCACATGAGGACACAAAAAATTCCCTTCCAAATCAATTTCCCCAGACCACAAATAAGTCGCTAGCCACGAAATCTTCTGAGAACACAAATATTTGCTTCCATCGAACTCACCCCAGAACACAAAAAATTCGCTTCAAACGAAATGACTCCAGAGCACAGAAAACACACTTCCAACGAAATGATCCCATACTTCAAAAATTTCCTACAATCGAAATCACCCCAGAACACAAAAAATTCGCTTCCAACGAAGTTACCCCAGAACACAAAAAATTTGCTTGCAACGAAATCACCCGAGAACACAATAAATTCGCTTCCAACGAAATTACCCCAGAACACAAAAAATTCGCTTCCAACGAAATGACTCCAGAGCACAGAAAACATGCTTCCAACGCAATGACCCCCTACTTCAAAAATTTGCTTCCATCGAAATACCGGAAAACACAAAAAAATTCTTCACTAATGATATTACCCCAGAAGACAAAAAATTCTTTTCCAACGAAATCTCCTGAGAGCACAAATATTTGCTTCCAAAATTGTCATCCCAAAGCACAAAAAATTCGCTTCCGACGAAATCACCCTAGAACACAAAAAATTCGCTTGCAACGAAATCTCCTGAGAACACATATATTCGCTTCCAACGAAATCACCCCAGAGCACAAAAAAATTCGCTTCCAACAAAATGACTCTAGAGCACAGAAAACAGGCTTCCAACGAAATGAACCCCTACTTCAAAAATTTGCTTCCATCGAAAAAACCGGAGAACACAAAAAAATCTTCCAACAATATTACACAAGAAGACAAAAAATTCTTTTCCAACAACATCTCCTGAGAACACGAATAATCGTTTCCAAAGATATCATCACAGAGCAGAAAAGAATCGCTTCCAAAAAAATCACCCTAGAACACAAAAATTCCCTTTCAACAAAATCCCCCGAGAACACAAAAAATTTCCTTCCAACGAAATCATCCCAGAGCACAAAAATTCGCTTCCAAAGATATGACTCCAGAGCACAGAAAGCACGCTTCCAATGAAATGACCCCTGAACACAAAAAATTCGCCTCCAACGAAATCACCCTAAAACATAAAAAATTCGCTTCCATAGAAATCACCACAGAACACAAAAAATTCGCTTCCAACGAAATCTCCTGAGAACACAAATATTCGCTTCCAAAGAAATCATCCCAGAGCCCAAAAAATCAGTTCCAAAGAAATCAGCCCATAGCGCAAAAAAATTCCCTTCCAAAGAAATGATACCAGAGCACAGAAAACACGATTCCAACGAAATGACCCCCTACTTCAAAAATTTGCTTCCATCGAAAAAACCGGAGAATACAAAAAATTCGCTTCCAAAGAAATTACCCCAGAACACAAAAAATTCGCTTCCAACCCAATGACCCCTGAAAGCAAAAAATTCGCTTGCAGCGATATCTTCTGAGAACACATATTCGCTTCCCAAGATATCATCCCAGAGCACAAAAAATTAGCTTCCAACGAAATCACCCTAGTACACAAAAATTCCCTTTCAACGAAATCACCCCAGAACACAAAAAATTTGCTTCCAACGAAATTACCCCAGAACACAAAAAATTCGATTCCAACGAAATTACCCCAGAACACAAAAAATTCGATACCAACAAAATCACCCTAGAAAACAAAAAATTCCCTTTCAACGAAATCACCTGGTAACACAAATATTCACGTGCAATGAAATTACCACAGAACAGAAAAAAATTTGCTTCGATCGAAATCACCCCAGAGCATAAAATATTTGCTTCCAACGCAATCACGCTAGAACACAAAAAATTAGCTTTAAACGAAATCACCCTAGAACACAAAAATTCCCTTTCAACAAAATCCCCCGAGAACACAAAAAATTTCCTTCCAACGAAATCACCCCAGAGCACAAAAATTCGCTTCCAAAGATATGACTCCAGAGCACAAAAAGCACGCTTCCAATGAAATGACCCCTGAACACAAAAAATTCGCCTCCAACGAAATCACCCTAAAACATAAAAACTTCGCTTCCATCGAAATCACCACAGAAGACAAAAAATTCGCTTCCAACCAAATCACACCAGAGCACAAAATTCGCTTCGAACGAAATCACCCCAGAGCATAAAAAATTCGCTTCCAACGAAATGACTCCAGAGCACAGAAAACACGCTTCCAATGAAAAGACCATCTACTTCAAAAATTTGCTTCCATTGAAAAATCAGGAGAACACAAAAAATTCTCTTCCAAAGATATTACCCCTGAAGACAAAAATTCTTTTCCTACAAAATCTCCTGAGAACACAAATATTCACTTCCAAAGATATCATCCCAAAGCACAAAATATTTGCTTCCAACAAAATCACCCTAGAACAAAAAAATTCCCTTTCATGAAATCACCCGAGAACACAAAAAATTCACGTCCAACGAAATTACCACAGAACAGAAAATATTTGCTTCCATCGAAATCACCTGAGATCACAAAGAAATCGCTTTCAACGGAATCAAGACAGAGCACAAAATATTCGCTTCCAATGAAATTACTCCAAACCACAGAAAACACGCTTCCAATGAGAGGACACCAGAACACAAAAAATTCGCTTGCAACGAAATCTTCTGAGAACACATATATTCACTTCCAACCAAATCACCCCAGAACACAAAAAATTCACTTCCCACAAAATGACGCTTCCAACGAAATGACCCCCTACTTCAAAAATTTGCTACCATCGAAAAAACCGGAGAACACAAAAAAATCTTCCAACAATATTACCCCAGAAGACAAAAAATTCCTTTCCAACGAAATCTCCTGACAACAAAAATATTCACTTCCAATGATATCATCACAGAATAGAAAAAAATCGCTTCCAACGAAATCACCTTAGAACACAAAAATTCCCTTTCAATGAAATCCCCCAAGAACACAAAAAATTACTTCGAAAGAAATCACCCCAGAACAGAAAAAATTTGCTACCATGGAAATCACCCCAGAACACAAAAAATTCGCTTCCAACGAAATTACCCCAGAACACAAAAAATTCGATTCCAACCAAATCACCGCAGAACACAAAAAATTCATTTCGAAAGGAATGACTCCAGAGCAGAGAAAACACGCGTCCAAAAAAATGACCCTTAACTTCAAAAATTTGCTTCCATCGAAAAGACCGGAAAACACAAAAATGTCTCTTCCAACGATATTACCCCAGAAGAAAAAAAAATTCTTTTCCAACGTAATCTCCAAAAAAAACATATATTCGCTTCCAAAGATATCATCCCAGAGTGCAAAAAATTCGCTTCCAACGAAATCACCCTAGAACACAAAAATTCCCTTTCAAGAAAATCACCCGAGAACACAAAAAATTCGCTTCCAACGAAATCTCCCCAGAACACAAAAAATTCGCTTTCAACAAAATCAACCCAGAACACAGAAAATACGCTTGCAATGAAATCTCCGGAGAACACAAAAATTCGCTTCCAACGAAATCACCACAGAGCACAAAAAATTCGCTTCCAACGCAATCACGCTAGAGCACAAAAAATTAATTTTAAACGAAATCACCTGAGAACACAAAAAATTCGCTTCCAACAGAATCACCACAGAGCACAAAAAAATTCACTTCCTCGAAATCACCCTGGAACACAAAAAATTCGCTTCCAATGAAATGACTCCATAGCACAGAAAACATGCTTCCAACGAAATGACCCCCTACTTCAAAAATTTGCTTCCATCGAAAAGACCGGAGAACACAAAAAATTATCTTCCCACAATATTACCCCAGAAGACAATAAATACTTTTCCAACGAAATCTCCTGAGAACACAAATATTCGCTTCCAAAGATATCATCCCAGAGCACAAAAAATTTGCTTCCAACAAAATCACCCTAGAACACAAAAATTCCCTTTCCACGAAATCACCCGAGAACACAAAAATTTTGCTTCCAAGGAAATCAACCCAGAACACAAAAAATTCGCTTGCAACGAAATCTCTTGAGAACACAAATATTGGCTTTCAACGAAATCACCCCAGAGCACAAATATTCGCTTCCAAAGATTTCATCCCAGAGCACAAAAAATTTGCTTCCAACGAAATCTCCCCAGAGCACAAAAAATTCGCTTCCAACGAAATGACTCCAGAGCACAGAAAACACGCTTCCAAAGAAATGACCCCCTACATCAAAACTTTGCTTCCTTCGAAAAGACCGGAGATCACAAAAAATTTTCTTCCAACGAATTTACCCCAGAAGACAAAAAATTCTTTTCCAACGAAATCTCCTGAGAACACAAATATTCGCTTCCAAATATATCATTCCCTAGTACAAAAAATTTGCTTCCAAAAAAATCACCCTAGAACACAAAAATTTCCTTTCAACGAAATCACCCGAGAACACAAAAATTTTGCTTCCAAGGAAATCACCCCAGAACACAAAAAATTCGCTTGCAACGAAATCTTCTGAGAACACATATATTCACTTCCAACCAAATCACCCCAGAACACAAAAAATTCGCTTCCATAGAAATGACTCCAGAGCACAGAAAACACGCTTCCAACGAAATGACCCCCTACTTGAAAAATTTTCTTCCATCGAAAAAACCAGCTAACACAAAAAATTAGCTTCCAATGAAATTACCCCAAAACACAAAAAAATAGCTTGCAACGAAATCTCCTAAGAAAACAAATATTCGCTTCCGACGAAAACCGAAGAACACAAAAAATTCGCATCCAAAAAAATTAACCCAGAATAGAAAAAAATTACTTCCAACCGAATCAACCCAGAGCACAAAAAATTCCCTTCCAACAAAATCACCCAAGAACACAAATATTTGCTAACAACGAAATTACCCCAGAACAGAAAAAATTTGCTTCCATCGAAATCACCCCAGAACACAAAAATTTAGCTTCCATCGAAATCACCCCAGAACACAAAAATTTCGCTTCCAAAGAAATGACTCCAGAACACAGAAAAAACGCTACCAACAAAATCACTCGAGAAAACAAAAAATTCGCTTCCAACGAAATCATCCTAGAACACAAAAAATTCGCATCCAACGAAATGACTCCAGAGCACAGAAAACACACTTCCAATGAAATGACCCCAGAAAACAAATATTTCGCTTCCATCGAAATCACTGCAAACCACAAAAATTCACATCGAACGAAAAGACTCCAGAACAAAGAAAAAATGCTACCAACGAAATCACCTGAGAACACAAAAAATTCGCTTCCAAAGAAATCATCCTAGAACACAAAAAATTCACATCCAACGAAATGACTCCAGATCACAGAAAACACGCTTCCAGTGAAATGACCCTAGAAAACAAAAATTTCGCTTCCATCGAAATCACCGCAAAACACTAAAATTCACGTCCAACGAAAAGACTCCAGAGCACGTAAAAAAACACGCTTCCAACGAAATGACCCCCTATTTCAAAAATTTGCTTCATTCGAAAAAACCGGAGACACAAAGAATTCGCCTTCCACGAAATCACCCCAGAACACAAAAAATTCGCTTCCAAAGATATTACCCCAGAAGAAAAAAAAATTTGCTTCCAACGAAATCACCTAAGAACACAAATATTCGCTTCCAAAGAAATCACCCTTAGCACAAAAAATTTGCTTCCAAAGAAATCACCCCAGAGTACAAAAATTCCCTTCCAACAAAATCACCCGAGAACACAAATATTGGCTTCCTTTGAAATCACCCCAGAACACAAAAATTTCTCTTGCAACGAAATGACTCCAGAGCACAGAAAACACGCTTGCAACGAAATGACCCCCTACTTCAAAAATTTCCTTTAATCAAAAAAACCGGAGAACACAAAAAATTCTCTTCCAACGATATTACCCCAGAAGACAAAAAATTCTTTTCCAATGAAATCTCCTGAAAACACAAATATTCGTTTCCAAAGATATCATCCCAGAGCACAAAAAAATTCGCTTCCAACAAAATCACCCGATGACACAAAAAATTCAAGTCCAACGAAATTATCACAGAACAGAAAAATTTGCTTTCATCGAAATCACCCCATAATACAAAAAATTTGCTTCCAACCAAATCATGCTAGAACACAAAAAATTAGCTTTTTCAACGAAATCACCCGAGAACACAAAAAATTCACTTGCAATAAAATCACCCGAGAGCACAAAAAATTCCCTTGAAAGGAAATGACTCCAGAGCACAGAAAACACGCTTCCAACGAAATGACCCCCTACTTCAAAAATTTGTTTTCATCGAAATCACCTGAGAACACAAAAAATTCACTTCCAACGAAATCACCTCAGAACACAAAAAATTCGCTTGCAACGAAATCTCATGAGAACACAAATATTCGCTTCCAGCGAAATCACAACAAAGCACAAAAAATTCGCATCCAACGAAGTGACTCCAGAGCACAGAAAACACGCTTGCAACGAAATGACCCCCTACTTCAAAAATTTGCTTCCAGCGAATAAACCGGAGAACACAAAAAATTCTCTTCCAACGAGATTACCCCAGAAGACAAAAAATTCTTTTCCAATGAAATCTCCTGAGAACACAAATATTCGCTTCCAAAGAAATCATCCCAGAGTACAAAAAAATTCGCTTCCAACGAAAGCACCCGATAACACAAAAAATTCACGTCCAACGAAATTATCACAGAACAGAAAAAAATTTGCTTCCATCGAAATCACCCCAAAATAAAAAAAATTTGCTTCCAACGAAATCACGCTAGAACACAAAAAATTAGCTTTTTCAACGAAATCACCCGAAAACACAAAATTTCCTTTCAAAGAAATCACGTGAGAACACAAAAAATTCGCTTCCAATGAAATCACCCCAGAACACAAAAAATTCGCTTGCAATGAAATCTCCTGAGAACACAAAAATTTGCTTCCAACGAAATCGTCCCAGAGCACAAAAAATTCGCTTCCAACGAAATTACCCTAGAACACAAAAATTCCCTTTCAATGAAATCACCCAAGAACACAAAAAATTCGCTTCCAATGAAAACACCATAGAACAAAAAAAAAAATAGCTTCCATCGAAATCACCACAGAAGACAAAAAATTCTCTTCCAATGATATTACCCCAGAAGACAAAAACTTCTTTTCAAACGAAATCTCGTGAGAACACAAATATTCGCTTTCAAAGATATCATCCCAGAGCACAAAAAATTCCCTTCGAACGAAATCACCCAAGAGCACGAAAAATTCGCTTCCAAAGAAATGACTCCAGAGCACAGAAAATACGCTTCCAATGATATGACCCCATACTTCAAAAATTTGCTTCCATCGAAATCACCCCTGAACACAAAAAATTAGCTGCCAACGAAATCACCCTAGAACACAAAACATTCCCTTTCAACGAAATCACCCGAGAACACAAAAAAATAGCTTCCAACGAAATGACTCCAGAGCACAGAAAATTCGCTTCCAAAGAATTCACCCTAGAACACAAAAAATTTCCTTTCAACAAAATCACCTGAGAACACAAAAAAGTCACGTCCAACGAAATTACCACAGAACAGAAAAAATTTGCATCCATCGAAATCACCCGAGAACACAAAAATTCTCTTCCAAAGAAATTACGCTAGAACCCAAAAAATTAGCGTTCAATGAAATCACCCCTGAGCACAAAAAATTCTCTTCCAACGAAATGACTCCAGAGCACATAAAACACGAATCCAACGAAATGACCCCCTACTTAAAAAATTTGCTTCCATCGAAAAACCGGAGAACATAAAAAATTCGCTTTCAAATAAATTACCCCAGAACACAAAAAATTCGCTTGCAACGAAATTTTCTGAGAACACATATATTCGCTTCCAACGAAATCACCCCAGAACAAAAAAATTCGCTTGCAACGAAAATTTCTGAGAACACAAATATTCGCTTCCAACGAAATTACCCCAGAACACAAAAAATTCGCTTGCAACAAAATTTTCTGAGAACACAAAAATTTGCTTCCGACGAAATCACACCAGAACACAAAAAATTTGCTTCCAACGAAATTACTCCAGAGCACAGAAAACATGCTTTCAACAAAATGATCTCATACTTCAAAAATTTGCTTCCATCGAAATCACCAGAGAACACAAAAAATTCGCTTCCAACGAAATGACTCCAGAGCACAGAAAACACGCTTCAAACGAAATGACCCCCTACTTAAAAAATTCGCTTCCATCGAAAAAACCGGAGAACACAAAAATACGCTTCCAACGAAATTACCCCAGAACACAAAAAATTCGCTTGCAACGAAATCTCCTGAGAACACAAATATTCGCTTCCAAAGAAATCACCCCAGAGCACAAAAAATTTGCTTTCAACGAAATCTTCTGAGGACACATATATTCGCTTCCAACGAAAGCACCCGATAACACAAAAAATTCACGTCCAACGAAATTATCACAGAACAGAAAAAATTTGCTTCCATCGAAATCACCCCAGAATAAAAAAAAAATTGCTTGCAACGAACTCACGCTACAACACAAAAAATTAGCTTTTTCAAATAAATCACCCGAAAACACAAAATTTCCTTTCAAAGAAATCACCCGAGAACACAAAAAATTCGCTTCCAATGAAATCACCCCAGAACACAAAAAATTCGCTTGCAATGAAATCTCCTGAGAACACAAATATTCGCTTCCAACGAAATCGTCCCAGAGCACAAAAAATTTGCTTCCAATGAAATCACCCTAGAACGCAAAAATCCCCTTTCAATGAAATCACCCGAGAACACAAAAAAATTGCTTCCTACGAAATCACTCCAGAGCACAAAATATTCCCTTCCAACGAAAGGACTCCAGAGCACAGAAAACACGATTCCAACGAAATGTCCCCCATTTCATATATTTGCTTCCATCGAAATCACCCGAGAACACAAAAAATTCGCTTCCAACGAAATTACCCCCGAAGACAAAAATTTCTTTTCCAATGAAACCTCCTGAGAACACAAATATTCGCTTCCAACGAACTCACCCCAGAGCACAAAAAATTCGCTTCCAAAGAAATCACCCTAGAATAAAAAAATTCGCTTTCAACGATATCACCTGAGAACACAAAAAATTCGCTTCCAAAGAAATTACCCCAGAACACAAAAAATTCGCCTGCAACGAAATCGTCTGAGAACACATATAATCGCTTCCAACGAAATCACCCCAGAACACAAAAAATTCGCTTCCAATGAAATGACTCCAGAGCACAGAAAACACGCTTCCAATGAAATGACCCCCTATTTCAATAATTTGCTTCCATTGAAAAAACCGGAGAACACAAAAAATTTGCTTCCAACGAATTTAACCCAGAACACAAAAAATAGGCTTCAAATGAAATGACTCCAGAGCAAAGAAAACGAGCTTCCAACGAAATGATCCCATACTTCAAAAATTTGCTTCCATTGAAATCACCCGAGAACACAAAAAATTCCCTTCCAACGAAAGGACTCCAGAGCACAGAAAACACGATTCCAACGAAATGACCCCCTATTTCAAATATGTGTTTCCATCGAAATCACCCGAGAACACAAAAAATTCGCTTCCAACGAAATTACCCCAGAACACAAAAAATTCGCTTGCAATGAAATCTCCTGAGAACACAAATATTCGCTTCCAGCGAAATCACACCAAAGCACAAAAAATTCACATCCAAAGAAATGACTCCAGAGCACAGAAAACACGCTTGCAACGAAATGACCCCCTAATTCAAAAATTTGCTTCCATCGAATAAACCAGAGAACACAAAAAATTCTCTTCCAACGAGATTACCCAAGAAGACAAAAAATTCTTTTCCAACGAAATCTCCTGAGAACACAAATATTCACTTCCAAAGAAATCATCCCAGAGCACAAAAAATTCGCTTCCAACGAAAGCACCCCAGAGCACGAAAAATTCGCTTCCAAAGAAATGACTCCAGAGCACAGAAAACATGCTTCCAACGATATGACCCCATACTTTAAAAATTTGCTTCCATCGAAATCACCCGAGAACACAAAAAATTCGCTTCCAAAGAAATCATCCCAGAGCACAAAAAATTCGCTTCCAACGAAATCACCATAGAACACAAAAAATTCCCTTTCAACGAAATCACCCGAGAACACAAAAAATTCACGTCCAACAAAATTACCACAGAACAGAAAAAATTTGCTTCCATCGAAATCACCCCAGAGCACAAAAAATTCCCTTCCAACGAAATGACTCCAGAGCACAGAAAACACGATTCCAACGAAATGACCCCCTACTTCAAAAATTTTCTTCCATCGAAAAACCAGAGAACATAAAAAATTCGCTTCCAACGAAATTACCCCAGAACACAAAAAATTCGCTTGCAACGAAATTTTCTGAGAACAAAAATATTCGCTTCCAACGAAATCTCCCCAGAACACAAAAAATTTGCTTCCAACGAAATTACTCCAGAGCACAGAAAACAAGCTTTACACGAAATGACCCGATATTTCAAAAATGTGCTTCCATCGAAATCACCCAGGAACACAAATAATTCGCTTCCAACAAAATTACCCCAGAACACAAAAAAATTTTCTTCCAACGAAATCTCCTGAAAACACAAATATTCGCTTCCAAACAAATCATTCCAGAGTACAAAATTATTCGCTTCCAACAAAATCACCCTCTAACACAAAAAATTCCCTTTCGACGAAATCACCTGAGAACACAAACGATTCACATCCAACAAAATTACCATAGAACAGAAAAAATTTGCTTCCATCGAAATCACCCAGGAACACAAAAAATTCGCTTCCAAGGAAATCATGCTAGAACACAGAAAATCAGTTTTCAACGAAATCACCCAAGAACACAAAAAATTCGCTTCCAACGAAATCACTCCAGAGCACGAAAAAATTCACTTCCAAAGTAATCAACCCAGAACACAAAAAATTCTCTTCCAAACAAGTGACTCCAGAGCACAGAAAACACGCTTCCAACAAAATGACCCCCTACATCAAAAATTTGCTTCCATCAAAAAAACCGGAGAACATAAAAAATTCTATTCAAACGATATTACCCCAGAAGACAAAAAATTCTTTTCCAACGAAATCTCCTGAGAACACAAATATTCCCTTCCAAAGATATGATCCCAGAGTACGAAAAATTCGCTTCCAAAGAAATTACCCTAGAACACAAAAAATTCGCTTGCAATGAAATCTCCTGTGAACACAAATATTCGCTTCCAACAAAATCACCCAAGAGCACGAAAAATTTGCCTGCAACGAAATCTCCTTAGAACACCAATATTCGCTTCCAACTAAATCACCCGAGAACACAAAAAATTCGCTTCCAATGAATTTATCCCAGAACACAAAAAATTCCCTTTCAACGATATCACCCAAGAACACAAAAAATTCCCTTCCAACGAAATCACCGCAGAACACAAAAAATTTGCTTGCAACAAAATCTCCTGAGAACACAAATATTTGCTTCCAACAAAATGACCTCAGAGCACTAAAAATTCGCTTCCAACGAAATGACTCCAGAGCACAGAAAACATACTTCCAACGAAATGACCTCCTATTTCAAAAATTTGCTTCCATCAAAAAGACCCGAGAACACAAAAACTTCGCTTCCAACGAAATCACCGTAGAACATAAAAAATTCGCTTCCATCGAAATCACCACAGAAGACAAAAAATTTGCTTCCAACCAAAGCACCCCAGAGCAGAAGAAATTCACTTCCATCGAAATCACCCGAGAACACAAAAAATTCGCTTCCAAATAAAATACCCCAGAACACAAAAAAATCGCTTCCAAAGAAATCTCCTGGGAACACAAATATTCGCTTCCAAAGAAATCATCCCAGAGCACAAAAAAATCGCTTCCAACGAAATCACCCTAGAACACAAAAAAATTCCCTTTCAACGAAATCACCGGAGAACACAAAAAATTCACGTCCAACGAAATTACCACAGAAGAGAAAATATTTGCTTCCATCGAAATAACCCAACAACACAAAAAATTCGCTTCCAATGAAATCACGCTAGAACACAAAAAATTCGCTTCCAAAGAAATCAGCCCAAAGCACAAAAAATTCCGTTCCAACGAAATTACTCCAAAGCATAGAAAACAAGCTTCCAACAAAATGACCCCCTACTTCAAAAATTTGCTTCCATCGAAAAAACCTGAGAACTCAAAAAATTCGCTTGCAACGAAATCGTCTGAGAACACAAATATTCGCTTCCAACAAAATGACTCCAGAGCATAGAAAACACGCTTCGAACGAAATGATACCATACTTCAAAAATTTGCTTCCATTGAAATGACCCGAGAACACAAAAAATTGCTTCCAACGAAATTACCCCAGAACACTAAAAATTTGCTTCCATGAAATCACCCCAAAACACAAAAAATTCGCTTCCAACGAAATGACTCCAGAGCATAGAAAACACACTTCCAACGAAATGAACCCCTGATTCAAAAATTTGCTTCCATTGAAAAAAACAGAGAAAACAAAAAATTCGCTTCCAACGAAATCTTCTGAGAACACGAATATTCGCTTCCAACGAAATCACCCCAGAACACAAAAAATTCGCTTTTAAACGGAATGACTCCAGAGCACAGAATACACGCTCCCAAAGAAATGATCCCATACTTCAAAAATTTGCTTCCATTGAAATCACCTGGGAACACAAAAAATTTGCTTTCAACGAAATCACCCCAGAACACAAAAAATTTGCTTCCAACGAAATCACACCAGAACACAAAAAATTCTCTTCCAACAAAATGACCCCAGACACAAAAAAAATCGCTTCTATCGAAATTACCCCAGAACTCACAAAATTCGCTTCCAACGAAATCACCCCAGAACACAAAAAAATCGCTTCCAACGAAATCACTCCAGAGCACCAAAATTCTCTTCCAACCAAGTGACACCAGAGCACAGAAAACACGCTTCCAACAAATTGACCCCCTACTTCAAAAATTGGCTTCCATCGAGAAAACCGGAGAACACAAAAAATTTGCTTCCAACAAAATTTCCACAAAACACAAAAAATTCGCTTCCAACGGAATCACCCCAGAACACAAAAAATACGCTTCCAACGAAATGACTCCAGAGCACAGAAAACAGGCTTCCAAAGAGATGACCCCAGAACACAAAAAATTCCCTTTCAACGAAATCAACCGAGAACACAAAAAATTCACTTCCAATGTAATCACCACAGATACAAAATATTCGCTTCCAACGAAATGACTCCAGAGCACAGAAAACATGCTTCCAACGAAATGACACACTATTTCAAAATTTGCTTCCATCGAAAAGACCAGAGAACACAAAAAATTCTCTTCCAACGATATTACCCCAGAAGACAAAAAATTCTTTTCCAACAAAAACTCCTGAGAACACAAATATTCGCTTCCAAAGATATCATCCCAGAGCACAAAAAATTCGCTTCCAACGAAATCACCCTAGAACGCAAAAATTCCCTTTCAACGAAATCACCCTAGAACACAAAAATTTCGCTTCCAATGAAATGACTCCAGTGCACAGAAAACAATATACCAATGAAATGACCCGAGAACACAAAAAATTCGCTTCCAAAGAAATCACTGTAGAACATAAAAAATTCGCTTTCAACGAAATCACCCAAGAATAGAAAAAATTCGCTTCCAACGTATTCACCCCAGAGCACAAAATATTCACTGCCAAAGAAATGACTCCAGAGCACAGAACACACGCTTCCAACGAAATGACCCTCTACTTAAAAAATTTGCTTCCATCGAAAAAACCGGAGAACACAAAAAATTCGCTTCCAACGAAATTACCCCAGAACACAAAAAATTTGCTTGCAACGAAATATCCTGAGAACACAAATATTAGCTTCCAATCAAATCACCCCAGAGCACAAAAAATTCGCTTCCAACGAAATCACCCAAGAACACAAAAAATTCGCTTCCAACGAAATGACTCCAGAGCACAGAAAGCACACCTCCAACGAAATGACCCCCTGCTTCAAAAATTTGCTTCCATCAAAAAAACAGGAGAAAACCAAAAATTCACATCCAACCAAATTACCACAGAACAGAAAAAAATTGCTTCCATCGAAATCACCACAGAACACAAAAAATTGGCTTCCAACAAAATCACCCTAGAAGACAAAAAATTCCCTTTCAACGAAATCACACAAGAACACAAAAAATTCGCATCCAACGAAATCAGCCCAAAGCACAAAAAATTCCTTTCCAACGAAATTACTCCAGAGCACAGAAAACGAGCTTCCAACGAAATGACCCCCTACTTCAAAAATTTGCTTCCATCGAAAAAACCGGAGAACACAAAAAATTCGCTTGCAACGAAATCGTCTGAGAACACAAATATTCACTTCCAACGAAATGACTCCAGAGCACAGAAAACACGCTTCGAACGAAATGATACCATACTTCAAAAATTTGCTTCCATTGAAATGACCCGAGAACACATAAAATTCACTTCCAACGAAATTACCCCAGAACACAAAAAATTTGCTTCCAACGAAATGACCCCAGAACACAAAAAATTCGCTTCCAACGAAATTACCCCAGAACACAAAAAATTTCCTTCCATGAAATCACCCCAGAACACAAAAAATTCGCTTCCAACGAAATGACTCCATAGCACAGAAAACACACTTCCAATGAAATGACCCCCTGCTTCAAAAATTTGCTTCCATCGAAAATACCGGAGAAAACAAAAAATTTGCTTCCAACGAAATCACCCCAGAATACAAAAAATTCGCTTTTAAATGGAATGACTCCAGAGCACAGAAAACACGCTTCGAACGAAATGATACCATACTTCAAAAATTTGTTTCCGTTGATATCATCTGAGAACACAAAAAATTCGCTTCCAACGAAATGACCTCCTACTTCAAAAATTTACTTCCATTGAAAAAACCGGAGAACAGAAAAAATTCGCTTGCTACGAAATCTTCTGAGAACACAAATATTCGCTTCCAACGAAATCTCCCCAGAACACAAAATTTTTTCTGTTCTTGGGTGATTTCGTTGGAAGCGTGTTTTCTGTGCTCTGGAGTCATTTCTTTGGAAGCCAATTTTTGTACTTGGGGTGATTTCGTTGGAAGCCAATATTTGTGTTCTCAGGAGATTTCGTTGGAAGTGAATTTTTGTGTTCTGGGGTGATTTCGTTGGAAGCGAATTATTTGTGTTCTCATGTGATTTTTTTGAAAGGGAATTTTTGTTTTCTAGGGTGATTTCATTGGAAGTGAATTTTTTGTGCTCTGGGATGATATCTTTGGAAGCGAATATTTGTGTTCTCAGTAGATTTCGTTGGAAAAGAAATTTTTGTCTTCGGGGGTAATTTCTTTGGAAGTGAATTTTTTGTGTTCTCGGATGATTTCCATGGAAGCAAATTTTTGAAGTATGGGATCATTTCGTTGGAGGCATGTTTTCTGTGCTCTGGAGTCATTTCGTTGGAAGCGAATTTTTTGTATTCTCAGGGGATTTTTTTGAAAGGGAATTTTTTTGTTCTAGTGTGATTTCGTGGGAATTAAATTATTTGTGCTCTGGGATGATATCTTTGGAAGCGAATATATGTGTTCTCAGGAGATTTCGTTGGAAAAAATTTTTTGTCTTCTTGGGTAATATCGTTGGAAGAGAATTTTTTGTGTTCTCTTTTTTTTTCGATGGAAGCAAATTATTGAAGTAGGGTTCATTTCGTTGGAAGCAAATTTTTTTGTGCTCTGGGGTGATTTCATTGGAAGCGAATATGTGTGTTCTCAGGAGATTTCGTTGCAAGCGATTTTTTTGTGTTTTGGGTTCATTTCGTTGGAAGCGAATTTTTTGTGTTCTCGGGTGATTTCGATGGAAGCAAATTTTTGAAGTAGGGTTTCATTTTGTTGGAAGTATGTTTTTTGTGCTCTGGAGTCATTTCGTTGGAAGCGAATTTTTTGTGTTCTTGGGTGATTTCGTTGAAAATTAATTTTTTGTGTTCTACCATGATTTCGTTGGAAGCGAATTTTTGTGTTCTGTGGTGATTTCGAAGGAAGGAAATTTTTTCTGTTCTGTGGTAATTTCGTTGGACGTGAATTTTTTGTGTTCTCAGGAGAATTCGTTGAATGGGAATTTTTTATGTTCTAGGGTGATTTGTTTTAAGTGAATTTTTTTGTTCTCTGGGATGATTTTTGGAAGCAAACATTTGTGTTCTCAGGAGATTTCGTTGGAAGCGAATTTTTTGTGCTCTGGGGTGATTTCGTTGGAAGTGAATTTTTTGTGTTCTCGGGTGATTTCTTTGAAAGGGAATTTTTGTGTTCTAGGGTGATTTCGTTGGAAGGGAATTTTTTGTGCTCTGGGATGATATCTTTGGAAGCGAATATTTGTGTTCTCAGGTGATTTCTGTGGAAAAGAGTTTTTTGTGTTCTCCGGTTTTACGATAGAAACAAATTTTTGAAGTAGGGGGTCATTTCGTTGGAAGCGTGTTTTCTGTGTTCTGGAGTCATTTGGTTGGAAGCGAATTTTTTTGTTCTCGGGTGATTTCTTTGAAAGGGAATTTTTGTTTTCTGAGGTGATTTCGTTGGAAGCTAATTTTTTGGGTTCTCGGGTGATTTCCTTGAATGGGAATTTTTGTGTTCTAGGGTGATTTACTTGGAAGCGAAGTTTTTGTGCGCTGGGATGATATCTTTGGAAGCAAGTATTTGTGTTAACAGGAGATTTCGTTAGAAAAGAATTTTTTGTCTTCTGGGGTAATATCGTTGGAAGAGAATTTTTTGTGTTCTCCAGTCTTCTCGATGGAAGCAAATTTTTGAAGTAGGGGGTCATTTCGTTGGAAGCGAGTTTTCTGTGCTCTGGAGTCATTTCTTTGGAAGCAATTTTTTTGTGTTCTGGGGTAATTTCGTTGGAAGCGAATTTTTTCTGTTCTCGGGTGATTTCGATGGAAGCAAATTTTTGAAATATTTCATCATTTCGTTGGAAGCGAATTTTTTGTGTTCTGGGGTGATTTCGATGGAATAGAAATATTTATGCTCTCAGGATTTTTCGATGGAAGCAAATTTTTGAAGTAGGGAGTCATTTCGTTGGATGCGTGTTTTCTGTGCTCTGGAGTCATTTCGTTGTAAGCGAATTTTTTGTGCTCTGGGGTGATTTCGTTGGTAGCGCATTTTCTGTGTTCTGGGATAATTTCGTTAGAAGTGAATTTTTTGTGTTCTCGGGTGATTTCGATTGATGCCATTTTTTGAAGTATGGGAACATTTCCTTGGAAGCGTGTTTTCTGTGCTCTGGAGTCATTTCGTTGGAAGAGAATTTTTTGTGGTTTGTGATGATTTTGTTGGAAGCGAAATTTTTGTGTTCTAGGGTAATTTCGTTGGAAGCAAATTTCTTGTGTTCTGGGTTAATTTAGTTGGACGTGAATTTTTTGTGTTCTCGGGTGATTTCTTTGAAAGGAAATTTTTTATGTTCGAGGGTGATTTTGTAGGAAGAGAATTTTTTTGTGCTCTGGGATGATTTCTTAGAAGTGAATATTTGTGTTCTCAGAAGATTTCGTTGGAAGCAAATTTTTTTGTGTTCTGGGGTCATTTCTTTGGAAATGAATTTTTTGTGTTCACCGGTTTGTTTGATGGAAGCAAATTTTTGAAGGAAGGGGTCATTTCGTTGGAAGCATGTTTTCTGTGCTCTGGAGTCATTTCATTGGAAGTGAATTTTTTGTCCTCTGGGGTGATTTCTTTGGAAGCGAATTTTTTGTGCTCTGGAGTGATTTCGTTGGAAACGAATATTTTGTTTTCTGGGGAGATTTCGTTGGAAGCGAATTTTTTGTGCTCTGGGATGTTTTCTTTGGAAGCGAATATTTGTGTTCTAAGGAGAATTCTTTGAAAACGAATTTTTTGTGTTCTGGGGTAATTTCATTGAAAGGGAATTTTATGGAGTGATTTGGTTGGAAGCGATTTTTTTGTCTTCTATGGTGATTTCGATGGAAGCGAATATTTTATGTTCTAGAGTGATTTCGTTGAAAGCGAATTTTTTGTGTTCTGGGGTCATTTCATTGGAAGCATGTTTTCTGTGCTCTGGAGTCAATTTGTTGGAAGCGAATTTTTTGTGCTCTGGGTTGATTATGTTGGAAGCGAATTTTTTGTATTCTTAGGTGATTTCGTTGAAAGGGCATTTTTTGTGTTCTAGGGTGATTTTGTTGGAAGCGAATTTTTTGTGCTCTGGGATGATTTCTTTAGAAGTGAATATTTGTGTTCTCAGAAGATTTCATTGGAAGCGAATTTTTTGTGTTCTGGGGTAATTTCGTTGATGGAAGCAAATTTTTGAAGTAGGGAGTCATTTCGTTGGAAGCGTGTTTTCTGTATTCTGGAGTGATTTCGTTGGAAGCGAATATTTTGTGTTCTGGGGAGATTTCGTTGGAAGCGAATATTTGTGTTCTCAGAAGATTTCTTTGCAAGCGAATTTTTTCTGTTCTCCGTTTTTTTCGATGGAAGTAAATTTTTGAAGTAGGAGGTCATTTCGTTGGAAGCATGTTTTCGGAGCTCCGGAGTCATTTCGTTGGAAGCGAATATTTTGTGCTCTGCGTTGATTTCGTTGGAAGCGAATTTTTTGTGTTCTGGGGTGATTTCGTTGAAAGGGAATATTTGGTGTTCTGGGGTGATTTCGTTGGAAGCGAATTTTTTGTGATCTGGGATGTTTTCTTTGGAAGCGAATATTTGTGTTCTCAGGAGATTTCGTTGCAAGCGAATTTTTTGTGTTCTCGGTAATTTCATTGAAAGGGAATTTTTTGTGTTCGAGGGTGATTTCGTTGGAAGCGAATTTTTTGTGCTCTGGGATGTTTTCTTTGGAAGCAAATATTTGTGTTTTCAGGAGATTTCGCTGGAAGCGAATTTTTTGTGTTCTGGGGTAATTGCGTTGGAATAGAAATTTTTGTGCTCTCAGGATTTTTCGATGGAAGCAAATTTTTGAAGTAGGGAGTCATTTCGTTGGAAGCGTGTTTTCTGTGCTCTGGAGTAATTTCGTTGGAAGCGAATTTTTTGTGCTCTGGAGTCATTTCGTTGGAAGCGAATTTTTTGTGTTCTGGGGTGATTTCGTTGGAAGCGAATATTTTGTGTTCTCGGGTGATTTCATTGGAAACAAATTTTTGAAGTATGGTATCATTTCGTTCGAAGCGTGTTTTCTGTGCTCTGGAGTCATTTCGTTGGAAGGGAATTTTTTGTGTTCTTGGGTGACTTCCTGGAAGCGAATATTCGTGTTCTCAGAAGATTTCGTTGCAAGCGAATTTTTTTGTTGATCTGGGGTAATGTTGTTGGAAGCGAATTTTTTGTGTTCTCAGGTTTTTTCGATGGAAGCAAATTTTTGATGTACGGGGTCATTTCGTTGGAAGCGTGTTTTCTGTGCTCTGGATTCACTTCGTTCGAAGGGAATTTTTGTTGCTCTGGGGTGATTTCGTTGGAAGTGAATTTTTTGTGTTCTCGGGAGATTTCGTTAAAAGGGAATTTTTTGTGTTTTGGGGTCATTTCGTTGGAAGCGTGTTTTCTGTGCTCTGGAGTCATTTCGTTGGAAGCGTGTTTTCTGTGCTCTGGAGTCATTTCGTTGGAAGCGAATTTTTTGTGTTCTGGGGTGATTTCGTTGGAAGCAATTTTTGTCTTCTGGGGAAATTTCGTTGGAAGCGAACTTTTTGTGTTCTCGGGTGATTTCGATGGAAGCAAATTTTTGAAGCATGGTATCATTTTGTTGGAAGCATGTTTTCTGTGCTCTGGAGTCATTTCGTTGGAAGTGAATTTTTTGTTTTCTCGGGTGATTTTGTTAAAAGGGAATTTTTGTGTTCTGTGGTCATTTTGTTGGAAGCCTGTTTTCTGTGCTCTGGAGTCATTTCGTTGGAAGCGAATTTTTTGTGCTCTGAGGTGATTTTGTTGGAAGCTCAATTTTTGTGTTCTCGGGTAATTTCGTTGGAAGCGATTTTCTTGTGTTCTGGGGTAATTTCGTTGGACGTGAATTTTTTTTGTTCTAGGGTGATATCGTTGAAAGGGAATTTTTGTGTTCTAGGGTGATTTCGATGGAAGCGAATTTTTTGTGGTCTGGGATGATAGCGTTGTTCGCGAATTTTTTGAAGTATGGGGTGATTTATTTGGAAGCGTGTTTCCTGTGCTCTGGAGTCATTTTGATGGAAGCGAATTTTTTGTGTTCTGGGTTGATTTCTATCGAAGCGATTTTTTTGTGTTCTGGGGAGGTTTCCGTGGGAGCAAATTTTTGGTGTTCTGGGGTAATTTTGTTGGAAGAAAGTTTTATGTCCTTTGTAGTCATTTCATTGGAAGCGAATTTTTCTCTGTTCTGGTGTGATTTTGTTGGAAACGCATTTTTTTTGCTCTGGAATGTTTTTGTTGTAAGAGAATGTTTTGCGTTCTGGGGTAATTTCATTGGAAGCGAATTTTTTTCTGTGTGTGTTCTGGGGTGATTTCATTGGAAGGGAATTTTTTGTGATCGGGGGTAATTTCTTTGGAAGCAGGTTTTATGTCCTTTGGAGTCATTTCATTAAAAGTGAATTTTTCTCTGTTCTGGTGTGATTTCGTTGGAAATGAAGATTTTGTGATCTGGGGTGATTTCGTTGGTAGCGAATTTTTTGTGGTCTGGTGTGATTTCTTTGGCAACAAACTATTTGTGTTCTAGGGTGATTTTGATGGAAGCGAATTTTTTGAGTTCTGGGGTCATTTCTTTGGTAGCGTGTTTTCTATGCTCAGGAGTCATTTCGTTGGAAGCGAATTTTTTGTGTTCTCGGTTGATTTCGATGGAAGCATATTTTTGAAGTATGGTATCATTTTGTTCGAAGCCTGTTTTCTGTGCTCTGGAGTCATTTCGTTGGAAGGGAATTTTTGTGTTCTCAGGATATTTCGTTGGAAGCGAATTTTTTTATGTTCTTGGGTAATTTCGTTGGAAGCAAATTTTTTGTGTTCTAGGGTGATTTTGATGGAAGCAAATTTTTGAAGTAGGGGGCCATTTAGTTGGAAGCGTGTTTTCTGTGCTCTGGAGTCATTTCGTTGGAAGTTAATTTTTTGTGCTCTGGGGCAATTTCGTTGGAAGCAAATAGTTTGTGTTCTCGGGTTATTTCGTTGGAAGCCAATTTTTTGTGTTCTTGGGTGATTTCCATGAAAGCAAATTTTTTGTGTTCTGGGGTAATTTCGTTGGAAGCGAATTTTTTGTGTTCTCGGGTGTTTTCGATGGAAGCAAATTTTTGAAGTATGGGATCATTTCGTTGGAAGCGTGTTTTCTGTGCTCTAGAGTCATTTCGTTGGAAGCGAATTTTTTGTGTTCTTGGGTGATTTCGTTGGAAGCGAATATTCATGTTCTCAGAAGATTTCATTGCAAGCGAATTTTTTTGTGTTCTGGGGTAATTTCGTTGGAAGCGAATTTTTTGTGTTCTACGGTTTTTTCGATGAAAGCAAATTTTTGAAGTAGGGGGTCATTTCGTTGGAAGCGTGTTTTCTGTGCTCTGGAGTCACTTCATTGGAAGGGAATTTATGGTGCTTTGGTGTGATTTCTTTGGAAGCGAATTTTTGGTTTTCTGGGGTAATTACGTTGGAAGCGAATTTTTTGTGTTCTAGGGTGATATCGTTGAAAGGGAATTTTTAGTGTTCTGGTGTCATTTCGTTGGAAGAGTGTTTTCTGTGCTCTGGATTCATTTCTTTGGAAGCAAATTTTTTGTGTTCTGGGGTGATTTCGTTGGAAGCGAATTTTTGGTGGTCTGGGGTGATTTCGTTGGAAGCGTGTTTTCTCTGGTCTGGGGTGATTACTTCGGAAGCGAATATTTGTGTTCTCAGGAGATTTCGTTGGAAGCGAATATTTTGTGTCCTGGGGGTGATATTGTTGGAAGCGAATTTTTTGTGTTCTGGGGTGATATAGTTGAAAGTGAATTTTTTGTTTTCTGTGGTAATATTCTTGGAAGCGTGTTTTATGTCCTTTGGAGTCATTTTGTTAGAAGCGAATTTTTCTCTGTTCCGGTGTGATTTCTTTGGAAATGAAGTTTTTGAGATCTGGGGTGATTTCATTGGAAGTGAATTTTTTGTGTTCTGGGGTAATATCTTTGGAAGCAAATTTTTTGTGTTCTCTGGTGATTTCGTTGAAAGGGAATTTTTAGTGTTCTGGCGTCATTTCGTTGGAAGCGTGTTTTCTGTGCTCTGGATTCATTTCGTTAGAAGCGAATTTTTTGTGCTCTGGGGTGATTTCGTTGGAAACAAATTTTTTGTGTTCTGTGGTGATTTCGTTGAAAGGGAATTTTTTGTGTTCTGGGGTCATTTCGTTGGAAGCGTGTTTTCTGTGCTCTGGAGTCATTTTTTTGGAAGCGAATTTTTTGTGTCCTGGGGTGATTTCGTTAGAAGCGAATTTTTGTGTTCGGGGGTAATTTCGTTGGAAGCGAATTTTTTGTGTTCTGGGGTGATTTCCTTGGAAGCGAATTTGTTCTGTTCTGGGGTAATTTCTTTGGAAGCGAACTTTTTGTGTTCTGGTATGATTTCGATGGAAGCGAATATTTTGTGTTCAGGGTTGATTTTTTTGGAAGAGAATTTTTTGTGTTCTGGGGCAATTTCGTTGGAAGCGAATTTTTTGGAAGTATGGGGTGATTTCGTTGAAAGCGTGTTTTCTGTGCTCTGGAGTCATTTCATTGGAAGCAAATTTTTTATGTTCTGGGTTGATTTCATTGGAAGCAAATTTTTTGTGTTCTGGAGTGATTTCGTTGGAAGCGTGTTTTCTGTGCTCTGGAGTCATTTCGTTGGAAGCGAATTTTTTGTGTTCTGGGGCAATTTCGTTGGAAGCGAATTTTTTGGAAGTATGGGGTGATTTCGTTGAAAGCGTGTTTTCTGTGCTCTGGAGTCATTTCATTGGAAGCAAATTTTTTATGTTCTGGGTTGATTTCATTGGAAGCAAATTTTTTGTGTTCTGGAGTGATTTCGTTGGAAGCGTGTTTTCTGTGCTCTGGAGTCATTTCGTTGGAAGCGAATTTTTTGTGTTCTGCGGTGATTTCGAGGGAAGGAAATTTTTTCCGTTCTGGGGTAATTTTGTGGGAAGCCAATATTTTTGTTCTCAGGTGATTTATTGGAAGGGAATTTTTGTGCTCTGGGGTGATTTCCTTGGAAGCAAATTTTTTTCTATTCTGGGGTAATTTCGTTGGATGTGAATTTTATTGTTCTCAGGTGATTTATTGGAAGGGAATTTTTTGTCTTCTGTGGTTATTTCAATGGAAGCCAATTTTTTATGTTCTAGGATGATTTCTTTGGAAGCATTTTTTTTGTGTTCTCGGGTCATTTCATTGGTAAATTGTTTTCTGTGCTCTGGAGTCATTTCGTTGGAAGCGAATTTTTTGTGCTCTCGGGTGATTTCATTGGAAGCGATATTTTTGTGTTCTCGGGTGATTTCGTTGAAAGGGAATTTTTTGTGCTCTGGGATGATATCTTTGTAAGCGAATATTTGTGTTATCAGGAGTTTTCGTTGGAAAAGAATTTTTTGTCTTCTGTGGTAATATCGTTGGAAGAGAATTTTTTCTGTTCTCCGGTCTTTTCGATGGAAGCAAATTTTGAAATAGTGTGTCATTTCATTGGAAGCATGTTTTCTGTATTCTGGAGTCATTTTGTTGGAAGCGAATTTTTGGTACTCTGTGGTGATTTCGTTGGAAGTGAATTTTTTGTGTTCTCGGGTGATTTCGTTGAAAGGGAATGTTTTGTGTTCTAGGGTGATTTCGTTGGCAGCGAATTTTTTTGTGCTCTGGGATAATTTTTTTTAAGCAAATATTTGTGTTCTCAGGAGATATCGTTGGAAGCGAATTTATTGTGTTCTGGGGTAATTTCGTTGGAAGCGAATTTTTTGTGTTTTCAGGTGATTTCGATGGAAGCAAATTTTTGAAATATGGGGTCATTTGGTTGGAAGTGTGTTTTCTATGCTCTGGAGTCATTTCGTTGGAAGCGAATTTTTTGTGTTCTGGGGTGATTTCGTTGGAAGCGAATTTTTTGTGTTCTCGGGTCATTTCAAAATGGAAGCAAATTTTTGAAGTATGGTATCATTTCGTTCGAAGCGTGTTTTCTGTGCTCTGGAGTCATTTCGTTGGAAGCGAATATTTGTGTTCTCAGACGATTTCGTTGCAAGCGAATTTTTTGTGTTCTCCGGTTTTATCGATGGAAGCAAATTTTTGAAGTAGGTGGTCATTTCGTTGGAAGCGAATTTTTTGTGTTCTAGTGTGATATCGTTGAAAGGGAATTTTTTGTGTTCTAGGGTGATTTTGTTGGAAGCGAATTTTTTGTGTTCTGTGGTGATTTCGATGGAAGCAAATTTTTGTGTTCGGGGGTAATTTCGTTGGAAGCGAATTTTTTGTGTTCTCGGGTGATTTCGATGGAAGCAAATTTTTGAAGTATGGTATCATTTCGTTCGAAGCGGGTTTCCTGTGCTCTGGAGTCATTTCGTTGGAGCGAATTTTTTGTGTTCCTGGGTGATTTCGTTGGAAGCGAATTTTTGGTGTTTTGCGGTGATTTAGATGGAAGCAAACTTTTTCTGTTCTCTGGTAATTTCGTTGGAGGTGAATTTTTTGTGTTCTCGGGTGATTTCTTTGAAAGGGAATTATTTGTGTTCTAGGGTGATTTCGTTGGAAGCGAATTTTTTTGTGCTCTGGGATGATTTCTTTCGAAGCAAATTTTTGGTGCTCGTGGGTGATTTCGTTGGAAGCGAATTTTTTGTGTTCTGGGTTGATTTCGTTGGAAGCAAATTTTTTGTGTTCTGGGGTGATTTCATTGGAAGCGTCTTTTCTGTGCTCTGGAGTCATTTCGTTGGAAGCGAATTTTTTTGTGTTCTGCGGTGATTTCGAGGGAAGGAAATTTTTTCCGTTCTGGGGTAATTTTGTGGGAAGACAATATTTTTGTTCTCAGGTGATTTATTGGAAGGGAATTTTTTGTGCTCTGGGGTGATTTCGTTGGAAGCAATTTTTTTCCGTTCTGGGGTAATTTCTTTAGAAGCCAATATTTTTGTTCTCGGGTGATTTTGTTGGAAGGGAATTTTTTGTGCTCTGGGTTGATTTGTTTGGAAGTAAATTTTTTCTATTCTGGGGTAATTTCGTTGGACATGACTTTTTTTGTTCTCAGGTGATTTCGTTGAAAGTGAATATTTTTTGCTTTAGGGTGATTTCATTGGATGCGGATTTTTTGTGCTCTGGGGTGATTTCTTTGGAAGCGAATATATGTGTCCACAGGAGATTTTGTTGGAAGTGAATTTTTTGTGTTCTGGGGTAATTTCGTTTGAAGCGAATTTTTTTGTGTTCTCTGGTTTTTTTGATGGAAGCAAATTTTTGAAGTAGGGGGTCATCCCGTTGGAAGCGAAATTTTTTGTGTTCAGGGGTGATTTCGTTGGAAGCGAATGTTTTGTGTTCTGGGGTAATTTGGTTGGAAGCGAATTATTTTGTGTTCTCTTGTGATTTCGATGGAAGCAAATTTTTGAAGTTTGGGGACATTTCGTTGGAAGCTATTTTATGTGCTAAGGGGGATTTCGTTGGAAGCGAATTTCTTGTGTTCAGGGGTAATTTCGTTTGAAGCAAATTTTTTGTGTTCTCGGGTGATTTCGTGTAAAGGGAAGTTTTTGTTTTCTAAGGTGATTTCGTTGGAAGAGAATTTTCTGTGTTCTGGGGTGACTTCGATGGAAGTGAATTTTTTGTGTTCTCCAGTTTTTTCGATGTAAGCAAATTTTTGAAGTAGGGGGTCATTTCGTTATAATCGTGTTTTCTGTGCTTTGGAGTCATTTCGTTGGAAGGGAATTTTTTGCGCTCTGGGGTGATTTCATTGTAAGCGAACTTGTTTGGGCTCTGGGATGATTTCTTTGGAAGCGACTGTTTGTGTTCTCAGGAGATTTCATTGGAAGCGAATTTTTTGTGTTCTGTGGTGATTTCTATGGAAGCAAATTTTTTCTGTTCTGTGGTAATTTCGTTGGACGTGAATTTTTTTTTCTCTGGTTTTTTTTGATGGAAGCAAATTTTTGAAGCAGGGGGTCATTTCGTTGGAAACGTGTTTTCTGTGCTCTGGAGTCATTTCGTTGGAAGGGAATTTTTTGTGCTCTGGGGTGATTTAGTTAGAAGCGAATTTTTTGTGTTCTGGGGTAATTACGTTCGAAGCGAATTTTTTGTGTTCTCGGGTGATTTCGTTGGCCGCGAATTTTTAGTGTTCTGGGGTCATTTCGTTGGAAGCGTGTTTTCTGTGCTATGGAGTCATTTTGTTGGAAGCCAATTTTTTGTACTCTGTGTTGATTTCGTTGGAAGTGAATTTTTTGTGTTCTCGGGTGATTTCGTTGAAAGGGAATTTTTTGTGTTCTGGGGTCATTTCTTTGGACGCCTGTTTTCTGTGCTCTGGAGTCATTTCGTTGGAAGCGAATTTTTTGTGTTCCGGGGTGATTTCATTGGAAGCGAATTTATTGTGTTCTGTGGAAATTTTGTTGGAAGCGAATTTTTTGTGTTCTCCGGGTTTTTCGATGGAAGTGAATTTTTGAAGTAGGGGGTCATTTTGTTGGAAGCGTGTTTTCTGTGCTCTGTAGTCACTTGGTTGGAAGAGAATTTTTGGTGCTCTGGGTTGATTTCGTTGGAAGCGAATTTTTTGTGTTCTCGGGTGATTTCGTTTAAAGGAAATTTTTAGTGTTCTGGCATCATTTCATTGGAAGCGTGTTTTCTCTGCTCTGGAGTCATTTCGTTGGAAGCGAATTTTTTGTGCTCTTGGGTGATTTCGTTGGAAGCAAATTTTTTGGGTTCTCAGGTGATTTCGTTGAAAGGGAATTTTTTGTTTTCTGGGCTCATTTCGGTGGAAGCGTGTTTTCTGTGCTCTGGAGTCATTTCGTTGGAAGGGAATTTTTTGTGCTCTGGGGTGATTTCGTTGGAAGCGAATATTTTGTGTTCTCGGGTGATTTCATTGAAAGGGAATTTTTTGTGTTCTAGGGTGATTTCGTTGAAAGTGAATTTTCTGTGTCCTGGGGTGATTTCGATGGAAGTGAATTTTTTGTTTTCTCCGGTTTTTTCGATCGAAGCAAATTTTTGAAGTAGCAGGTCATTTCGTTGGAATCGTGTTTTCTGTGCTCTGGAGTCATTTCGTTGGAAGGGAATTTTTTGTTCTCCGGGGTGATTTCGTTGGAAGCAAATTTTTTTGTTCTCGGGTGATTTCGTTGAAAGGGAATTTTTTGTGTTCAAGGTTGATTTCGTTGGAAGCGAATTTTTTGTGTTCTGGGGTAATTACATTGGAAGCGAATTTTTTATGTTCTCGGGTGATTTCTTTGGCCGCGAATTTTTAGTGTTCTGGGGTCTTTTAGTTGGAAGCGTGTTTTCTGTGCTCTGGAGTCATTTCGTAGGAAGCGAATATTTTGTAATCTGGGGTGATTTCGTTGGTAGCAAATTTTTTGTGTTCTGGGGTGATTTCGTTGGCAACGAATTTTTTGTGTTCAGGGGTGATTTCGATGGAAGCAAAATTTTTGGGTTCTGTGGTAATTTGGTTGGACTTGAATTTTTTGTGTTCTCGGGTGATTTGGTTGAAAGGGAATTTTTGTGTTCCAGGGTGATTTTGTTGGAAGCGAATATTCGTGTTCTCAGAAGATTTCGTTGCAAGCGAATTTTTTTCTGTTCTGGGGTAATTTCGTTGGAAGCGAATATTTTGTTTTCTCCGTTTTTTTCTATGGAAGCAAATTTTTGAAGCAGGGGGTCATTTCGTTGGAAGTGTGTTTTCTGTGCTCTGGAGTCATTTCGTTGGAAGCGAATTTTTTGTGTTCTGGGGTGTTTTCATGGAAGCAATTTTTTTGTGTTCTGGGGTAATTTCGTTGGAAGCGAATTTTTTGTGCGCTGGAGTGATTTGATTGGAAGCTAATATTTGTGTTCTCAGGATATTTCGTTGCAAGCGAATTTTTATGTTCTGGGGTAATTTCTTTGGAAGCGAATATTTTGTGTTCTCCGGTTTTTCGATGGAAGCAAATTTTTTAAGTAGAGGGTCATTTCGTTGGAAGCGTGTTTTCTGTGCTCTGGAGTCATTTCTTTGGCAGTGAATTTTTTGTGTTCTTGGGTGATTTCGTTGGAAGCGAATTTTTTCTATTTTCGGGTGATTTCGTTGAAAGCTAATTTTTTATGTTCTAGGGTGATTTCGTTGGAAGCGAATTTTTTGTGCTCTGGGGTGATTTGGTTAGAAGGGAATTTTTTGTCTTCTGTGGTTATTTCGATGGAAGAAAATTTTTATGTTCTACGGTGATTTCGTTGGAAGCGAATTTTTTGTGCTCTGGGATGATATCTTTGGAAGCGAATATTTGTGTTCTCAGGAGTATTCGTTGAAAAAGAATTTTTTGTCTTCTGGGGTAATATCGTTGGAAGAGAATTTTTTGTGTTCTCCGGTCTTTTCGATGGAAGCAAATTTTGAAATAGTGTGTCATTTCGTTGGAAGCATGTTTTCTGTGCTCTGGAGTCATTTCGTTGGAAGCGAATTTTTTCTATTTTCGGGTGATTTCGTTGAAAGCTAATTTTTTATGTTCTAGGGTGATTTCGTTGGAAGCGAATTTTTTGTGTTCTCCGGTTTTTTCGATGGAAGCAAATTTTTGAAGTAGGGGGTCATTTTGTTGGAAGCATGTTTTCTGTGCTCTGGAGTCACTTGGTTGGAAGAGAATTTTTTGTGCTCTGGGGTGATTTCGTTGGAAGCAAATTTTTTGTTTTCTCAGATGATTTCGTTCAATGGGAATTTTTCGTGTTCTCGGGTGATTTCGTTGGAAGCGAATTTTTTGTGTTCTGGGGTCGTTCGTTTGAAGCGTGTTTTCTGTGCTCTGGAGTCATTTCGTTGGAAGCTAATTTTTTGTGTTCACGGGTGATTTCGTTGAAAGGGAATGTTTTGTGTTCTAGGATGATTTCGTTGGCAGCGAATTTTTTGTGTTCAAGGGTGATTTCGATGGAAGCAAAATTTTTCCGTTCTGTGGTAATTTCGTTGGACGTGAATTTTTTGTGTTCTCGGGTGATTTGGTTGAAAGGGAATTTTTTGTGTTCCAGGGTGATTTCATTGGAAGCAAATTTTTTTGTGCTCTGGGATGATATTTTTGGTAGCGAATATTTGTGCTCTCAGGAGATTTCTTGGAAAAGAATTTTTTGTCTTCTGGGGTTTTATCGTTGTAAGAGAATTTTTTGTGTTCTCCGGTCTTTTCGATGGAAGCAAATTTTTGAAGTAGGAGGTCATTTCGCTGGAAGCATGTTTTCTGTGCTCTGGAGTCATTTCGTTGGAAGCGAATTTTTTGTGCTCTGGGGTGCTTTTGTTTGAAGTAAATATTTGTGTTCTCAGGAGATTTCGTTGCAAGCAAATTTTTTGTGTTCTGGGGTGATTTCGTTGGAAGGGAATTTTTTGTGTTCTCGGGTCATATCGTTGAAAGGGAATTTTTTGTGTTCTGGGATAAATTCATTGGAAGCAAATTTTTTGTGTTCTGGAGTGATTTCGATGGAAACAAATTTTTGAAGTATGGGATCATTTAGTTGGAAGTGTGTTTTCTGTGCTCTGGAGTCATTTCGTTGGAAGCGAATTTTTTGTGTTCGGGGGTGATTTCGTTGGTAGCGAATATTTCTGTTCTCAGAAAATTTCATTGCAAGCGAATTTTTTGTGTTCTGGAGTAATTTCGTTGGAAACAAATTTTTTGTGTTCTCGGGTGATTTCGTTGAAAGCGAATTTTTGCGTTCAATGGTGATTTTGTTGGAAGCGAATTTTTTGTGATCTGGGATTATATGTATGGAAGCGAATTTTTTGTGTTCTCTGGTGATTTCGATGGAAGCAAATTTTTGAAGTATGGGATCATTTATTTGGAAGCTTGTTTTCTTTGCTCTGGAGTCATTTCTTTGGAAGCGATTTTTTGTGTTCTGGGGTGATTTCGTTGGAAGCGAATATTTGTGTTCTCAGAAAATTTGGTTGCAACCGAATTTTTTGTGTTCTTGGGTAATTTCGTTGGAATCGAATTTTTTATGTTCTCCGGTTTTCGATGGCAGCAAATTTTTCAAGTAGGGGGTCATTTCGTTGGAATCGTGTTTTATGTGCTCTGGAGTCATTTCGTTGGAAGGGAATTTTTTGTGCTCTGGGATGATTTCATTGAAAGCTATTTTTTTGTGTTCTAGCGTGATTTCATTGGAGGCGAATTTTTGGTGTTCTGGGGTTATTTCAATGGAAGCAAATATTTTCTGTTCTGTGGTAATTTTGTTGGACGTGAATTTTTTGTGTTCTCGGGTGATTTCGTTGAAAGGGAATTTTTGTGTTCTAGGGTGATTTCGTTGGAAGCGAATTTTTTGTGCTCTGTGATGATTTCTTTGGAAGCGAATATTTGTGTTCCCAGGAGATTTCGTTGGAAGCGATTTTTTTTGTGTTCTGGGGTAATTTCTTTGGAAGCAAATTTTTTGTGTTCTCGGGTGATTTCGATGGCAGCAAATTTTAGAAGTAGGGGGTCATTTCGTTGGAATCGTGTTTTATGTGCTCTGGAGTCATTTCGTTGGAAGGGAATTTTTTGTGCTCTGGGGTGATTTCATTGAAAGCTAATTTTTTTGTGTTCTAGCGTGATTTCGTTGGAAGCGAATTTTTCGTACTCTTGGGTGATTTCGTTGGAAGCCAATATCCGTGTTCTCAGGAGTTTTCATTGCAGGCAAGTTTTTTGTGTTCTGGGGTGATTTCCTTGAAAGCAAATTTTTTGTGTTCTCAGGTGATTTCGTTGAAAAAGAATTTTTGTGTTCTAGGGTAATTTCTTTGGAAGCGAATTTTTCGTACTCTGGGATCATATCTTTGGAAGGGAATATTTGTGTTCTCAGGAGATTTCGTTGGAAAAGAATTTTTTGTCTTCTGGGGTAATATCTTTGGAAGAGAATTTTTTATGTTCTCCGGTTTTTTCGATGGAAGCAAATTTTTGATGTAGGGGGTCATTTCGTTGGAAGCGTGTTTTCTGTGCTCTGGAGTCATTTCATTGGAAGCGAACGTTTGTGTTCTCAGGAGATTTCGTTGCAAGCAAATTTTTTGTGTTCTGGGGTAATTTCGTTGGAAGCGAATTTTTTGTGTTCCTGGGTGATTTCGATGGAAGCAAATTTTTTCTGTTCTGTGGTAATTTTGTTGGACGTGAATCTTTTGTGTTCTCAGGTGATTTCGTCGAAAGGGAATTTTTTGTGTTATGGGTGATTTCGTTGGAAGCCAATATTTGTGTTCTCAGGAGTTTTCATTGCAGGCAAGTTTTTTGTGTTCTGGGGTGATTTCGTTGAAAGCAAATTTTTTGTGTTCTCAGGTGATTTCGTTGAAAAAGAATTTTTGTGTTCTAGGGTAATTTCTTTGGAAGTGAATTTTTCGTACTCTGGGATCATATCTTTGGAAGGGAATACTTGTGTTCTCAGGAGATTTCGTTGGAAAAGAATTTTTTGTCTTCTGGGGTAATATCGTTGGAAGAGAATTTTTGTGTTCTCCAGTTTTCTCGATGGAAGCAAATTTTGAAGGAGGGGGTCATTTTGTTGGAAGCGTGTTTTCTGTGCTCTGGAGTCATTTCGTTGGAAATAAATTTTGTGTGTTCTCGGGTGATTTCGTTAAAAGGGAGCTTTTGTGTTCTGGGGTGATTTCTTTGGAAGTGAATTTTTCTTGCTCTGGGATGATATCTTTGGAAGCGAATATTTGTATTCTCAGGAGAGTTCGTTGGAAAAGAATTTTTTGTCTTCTGGGATAATATCGTTGAAAGCGAATTTTTTATGTTCTCCGATTTTTTTGATGGAAGCAAATTTTTGAATTAGGAGGTCGTTTCGTTTGAAGTATGTTTTCTGTGCTCTGGAGGCATTTCTTTGGAAGCGAATTTTTTGTGCTCTGGGGTAATGTCGTTGGAAGCGAGTATTTGTGGTCTCAGGAGATTTCGTTGCAAGTAAATTTTTGTGCTCTGGGGTGAATTCGTTGGAAGCAAATTTTTTGTGTTCCCGGGTGATTTCATTGAAAGGGAATTTTTGTGTTTTACGGTGATTTTGTTCGAAGCGAAATTTTTGTGCTCTGGGATGATATCTTTGGAAGCGTATATTTGTGTTCTCAGGAGATTTCATTGGAAAAGAATTGTTTCTCTTCTATTGTAATATCGTTGGAAGAGAATTTTTGTGTTCTCCGGTCTTTTCGAAAGAAGCAAATTTTTGAAGTACGGGGTCATTTTGTTGGAAGCATGTTTTCTGTGCTCTGGAGTCATTTCGTTGGAAGCGAATTTTTTGTGCTCTTCGGTGATTTGTTTGGAAGCGAATTTTTTTTCTTCTGTGATGATTTCGATTCAAGCGAGTTTTTTATATTCTAGGATGATTTTGTTGGAAGGTAATTTTTTGTGTTCTGGGGTCATTTCATTGAAAGGGAATTTTTTTTTCTAGGGCGATTTCGTTGTAAGCGAATTTTTTTGCTCTGGGATGATATCTTTGGGAGCGAATATTTGTGTTCTCAGGAGTTTTCGTTGGAAAAGAATTTTTTGTCTTCTGGGGTAATATCGTTGGAAGCTAATTTTTTGTGTTCTCCGGTTTTTTCGATGGAAGCAAATTTTTGAAGTAGGGGGTCATTTCGTTGGAATCGTGTTTTCTGTGCTCTGGAGTCATTTCGTTTCAAGGGAAAGTTTTGTGCTCTGGGGTGATTTCATTGGAAGTGAATATTTTGTGTTCTCGGGTGATTTCGTTGAAAAAGCTAATTTTTTCTGTTCTAGCATGATTTGTTTGGAAGCAAATTTTTTGTATTATGGGGTGATTTTGATGGATGCAAATTTTTCTGTTCTATGATAATTTCGTTGGACGTGAATTTTTTGTGTCATCGGGTGATTTTCTTGGAAGCGAATTTTTTTGTGCTCTTTGATGATTTCTTTGGAAGCGAATATTTGTGTTCTCAGGAGTTATCGTTGGAAAAGAATTTTTTGTCTTCTGGGGTAATCTCGTTGGAAGAGAATTTTTTGTGTTCTCCGGTTTATTCGATGGAAGCAAATTTTTGAAGTAGGGGGTTATTTCGTGGCAAGCGTGTTTTCTGTGCTCTGGAGTCATTTCTTTGGATGCGAATTTTTTGTGCTTTGGTGTGATTTCGCTGGAAGCGATTATTTGTGTTCTCAGGAGATTTCGTTGCAAACGAATTTTTGTGTTCTGGGGTTATTTCGTTGGAAGCAAATTTTTTGTGTTCTCCGGGTTTTTCGATGGAAGCAAATTTTTGAGATAGGGGGTCATTTCGTTGGAATCGTGTTTTCTGTGCTCTGGAGTCATTTCGTTTCAAGGGAAAGTTTTGTGCTCTGGGGTGATTTCATTGGAAGTGAATATTTTGTGTTCTCGGGTGATTTCGTTGAAAAAGCTAATTTTTTCTGTTCTAGCATGATTTGTTTGGAAGCAAATTTTTTGTATTATGGGGTGATTTTGATGGATGCAAATTTTTCTGTTCTATGATAATTTCGTTGGACGTGAATTTTTTGTGTCATCGGGTGATTTTCTTGGAAGCGAATTTTTTTGTGCTCTTTGATGATTTCTTTGGAAGCGAATATTTGTGTTCTCAGGAGTTATCGTTGGAAAAGAATTTTTTGTCTTCTGGGGTAATCTCGTTGGAAGAGAATTTTTTGTGTTCTCCGGTTTATTCGATGGAAGCAAATTTTTGAAGTAGGGGGTTATTTCGTGGCAAGCGTGTTTTCTGTGCTCTGGAGTCATTTCTTTGGATGCGAATTTTTTGTGCTTTGGTGTGATTTCGCTGGAAGCGATTATTTGTGTTCTCAGGAGATTTCGTTGCAAGCGAATTTTTGTGTTCTGGGGTTATTTCGTTGGAAGCAAATTTTTTGTGTTCTCCGGGTTTTTCGATGGAAGCAAATTTTTGAGATAGGGGGTCATTTCGTTGGAATCGTGTTTTCTGTGCTCTGGAGTCATTTCGTTTCAAGGGAACTTTTTGTGCTCTGGGGTGATTTCATTGGAAGTGAATTTTTTGTGTTCTCGGGTGATTTCGTTGAAAAAGCTAATTTTTTCTGTTCTAGCATGATTTGATTGGAAGCAAATTTTTTGTATTATGGGGTGATTTCGATGGATGCAAATTTTTCTGTTCTATGATAATTTCGTTGGACGTTAATTTTTTTGTGTCATCAGGTGATTTCGTTGGAAGCGAATATTTTTGTGCTCTGGGATGATATCTTTCGAAACGAATATTTGTGTTTTCAGGAGATTTCATTGGAAAAGAATTTTTTGTCTTCTGGGGTAATATTGTTGGAAGAGAATTTTTTGTGTTCTTCGGTTTTTTCGATGGAAGCAAATTTTTGAAGTAGGGGGTCATTTCGTTGCAAGCGTGTTTTCTGTGCTCTGGAGTCATTTCGTTGGATGCGAATTTTTTGTGCTTTGGTGTGATTTCGTTGGAAGCGAATATTTGTGTTCACAGGAGATTTCGTTGCAAGTGAATTTTTTGTGTTCTGGGGTGATTTCGTTGGAAGGGTGTTTTTCGAGCTCTGGGATGATATCTTTGGAAACGAATATTTGTGTTTTCAGGAGATTTCATTGGAGAAGAATTTTTTGTCTTCTGGGGTAATCTCGTTGTAAGATAATTTTTTCTGTTCTCCGGTTTTTTCGATGGAAGGACATTTTTGAAGTAGGGGGTCATTTCGTTGCAAGCGTGTTTTCTGTGCTCTGGAGTCATTTCGTTGGAAGAGAAATTTTTGTGTTCTGGGGTGATTTCAATGGAAGCCAATATTTGTGTTCTCGGGTGATTTTGTTGGAAGGGAATTTTTGTACTCTGGGGTGATTTCTTTGGAAGCAAATTTTTTGTGCTCTGGGATGATTTCTTTGGAAGCCAATATTTGTATTCTCAAGAGATTTCTTTAGAAGTGAATTTTTTGTGTTCAGGGGTAATTTCGTTGGAAGCGAATTTTATCTGTTCTCTGCTCTTTTCGATGGAAGAAAATTTTTGAAGTCTGAGGTCATTTCTTTGGAAGCGAATTTTTTGTGCTTTGGGGTGATTTTTTTGGAATCGAATTTTTTGTGTTTTCGGGTGATTTCGATAGAAACAAATTTTTGAAGTATGGGGTCATTTCTTTGCAAGCGTGTTTTCTGTGCTCTGGAGTCACTTCGTTGTAAGCGAATTTTTTGTGCTCTGGTGTGATTTCTTTGGAAGCGAATATTTGTGTTCTCCGGAGATTTGGTTGCAAGCGAATTTTTTGTTTTCTTGGGTAATTTCGTTGGAAGCGAATTTTTTGTGTTCTACTGTTTTTCGATGGAAGAAAATTTTTGACGTAGGGGGTCATTTCGTTGGAAGAGAATTTTTTGTTCTCTGGGGTGATTTCGTTGGAAGCGAATTTTTTGTATCCCCTGTTCATTTTCTTGAAAGCGAATTTTTTATGTTCCAGGGTGATTTCGTTGTAAGCAAATTTTTTGCGCTCTGGGGTGATTTGGTTGGAAGCGCATATTTTGTCTTCTCTGGTGATTTCGATTTAAGCGAATTTTTTATGTTCTAGGGTCATTTTACGGGAAGCGAATTTTTTGTGCTCTGTGGTGATTACGTTGGAAGTGAATTTTTTTTCTCGGGTGATTTTGTTGAAAGCGAATTATTTGTGTTCGAGGTGATTTTGTTGGTAGCGAATTTTTTGTGTTCTGGGGTCATTTCTTTGGAAGCGTGTTTTCTGTGCTCTGGAGTCATTTCGTTGGAAGCTAATTTTTGTGCTCTGGTGTGATTTTGTTGAAAGCGAATTATTTGTGTTCGAGGTGATTTTGTTGGCAGCAAATTTTTTGTGTTCTGGGGTGATTTCGTTGAAAGAGAATTTTTTGTGTTCTCGGGTGATTTCGTTGAAAGGGAATTTTTTGTGTTGTAGGGTGATTTCGTTGGAAGCGAGTTTTTTGTGCTCTGGGGTGAGTTCGTTGGAAGCGAATATTTGTGTTCTCAGGAGGTTTCGTTGGAAAATAAATTTTTGTCTTCTGGGGTAAATTCATTGGAAGCGAATTTTTTGTGTTCTCGAGTGATTTCGATGGAAGCAAGTATTTGAAATAGGGGGTCATTTCGTTGGAATCGCGTTTTCTGTGCTCTGGAGTCCTTTCGTTGGAAGTGAATATTTATGTTCTCAGGAGATTTCATTGCAAGCTAATTTTTTGTGCTCTGGGGTGATTTCATTATAAGCGAATTTTTTGTGTTCTCGGGTGATTTCGTTGAAAAAGCTAATTTTTTGTGTTCTAGCGTGATTACATTGGAAGCGAATTTTTTGTGTTCTGGTGTGATTACATTGGGAACGAGTATTTCGTGCTCTGTGGTGACTACGATAGAAGCATATTTTTTCTTTCCTGGGATAATTTCGTTGAAAGGGAATTTTTTGTGTTCTAGGATGATTTCGTTGATATCGAATTTTTTGTGCTTTAGGGTGATTTCGTTGGTAGCGAATTTTTTATGCTCTGGAGTGATTTCGTTGGAAGCAAATGTTTTCTGCTCTGGGATAATTTCGTTGGGCGAGAATATTTTTAAGTATGGGGTGATTTCGTTAGAAGCGTGTTTTCTGTGCTCAGGAGTCATTTCGTTGGAAGCGAATGTTTTATGTTCTGGGGTGATTTCGTTGGAAGCGAATTTTTTTGTGTTCACGGGTGATTTCGATGGAAGCAAATGTTTGAAGTAGGGGGTCATTTCGTTCGAAGCGTGTTTTCTAGCTATGGAGTCATTTCGTTGGAAGCAAATTTTTTGTGCTCTGGGGTGATTTCGTTGGAAGCTAATTTTTTGTGTTCTGGGGTAATTTCGTTGGAAGCAATTTTTTTTTTGTTCACGGGTGATTTTGTTGAAAGCGAATTTTTTGTGTTCCAGGGTGATTTCGTTGGAAACAAATTTTTTTGTGCTCTGGGGTGATTTCTTTGAAAGGAAAAGATGTTGTTCTGGGGTGATTTTGTTGGAAGCGAATTTTTTTGAAGTATGGGGTTCTTTCGTTGGTAGGGTGTTTTCTCTAGAGTAATTTTTTGGAATCAAATTTTTTGTGTTCTGGGGTGATTTTGTTGGAGGCGAATTCTTTGTGTCTCCGGTTTTTTTGAATGAAGCAAATTTTTGAAATAGGGGGTCATTTCGTTGAAAGCATGTTTTCTGTGCTCTGGAGTCTTTTCGTTGGATGTGAATTTTTGGGTTTTACGGTGATTTCGATGGAAGCTAAATTTTTGTTTTCTGGGGTCGTTTCATTGGAAGCATGCTTTCTGTGCTCTGGAGTCATTTCGTTCGATGCGAATTTTTTGTGTTCTAGGATGATTTCGTTGGAAGCGAATTTTTTGTGTTCTCGGGTGATTTCGTTGGTAGCGGTTTTTCTGTGTTCTGGAGTCATTTCGTTGGAAGCGAAATTTTTGTGTTCTGCGGTGATTTCTTTGGGAGGAAATTCTTTGTGTTCTGGGGTGATTTTGTTGGAAGCAAATTTTTGTGTTCTGGGGTGATTTCTTTGGAAGCAAAGTTTTGTGTTCTGGGGTGATTTCGATGGAAGCAAATGTTTTCAGCTCTGGGGTAATTTCGTTGGAAGCCAATATTTGTGTTCCTGGGTGATTTTGTTGGAAGGGAATTTTTTGCGGTCTGGGTTGATTTGCTTGGAAGTAATTTTTTTCTATTCTGGGTTAATTTCGTTGGATGCGAATTTTTTGTGTTCTTCGGTGATTTCGTTGGAAACGAATATTTGTGTTCTCAGGAGATTTCGTTGCAAGCTAATTTTTTGTGTTTTGCGGTAATTTCATTGGAAGCGAGTTTTTTGTGTTCTCCGGTTTTTTCGATGGAAGCAAATTTTTGAAATACGGGGTCATTTCTTTGGAAGCGTGTTTTCTGTGCTCTGGAGTCATTTCGTTGGATGCGAATTTTTTGTGCTTTGTTGTGATTTCGCTGGAAGCGAATATTTGTGTTCTCAGGAGATTTCGTTGCAAGCGAATTTTTTGTGTTCTGGGGTGATTTCGTTGGAAGCGAATTTTTTGTGTTTTCAGGTGATTTTGATGGAAACAAATTTTTGAAGTAGGGGGTAATTTCGTTGGAAACGTGTTTTCTGTGCCCTGGAATCATTTCGTTGGAAACGAGTTTTTTGTGCTCTGGGGTTTTTTCATTGGAAACGAATATTTGTGTTCTCAGGAGATTTCGTTGGAAAAGAAATTTTTGTCTTCTGAGGTAATTTCAGTGGAAGCAAATTTTTGAAGTATGGGATCATTTCGTTGGAAGCTTGTTTTCTGTGCTCTGGAGTTATTTCGTTGGAAGCCTATTTTTTGTGTTCTGGGGTAATTTCGTAGGAAGTTAATTTTTTGTGTTCTTCGTTTTTTTCAATGGAAGCAAATTATTGAAATAAGGGGTCATCTCGTTGGAAGCGTGTTTTCTGTGCTCTGGAGTCATTTCATTGGAAGCGAATTTTTTGTGTTCTGGGGTAATTTCTTTGGAAGCGAATTTTTTTTGTTCTCTGGTGATTTCGTTGAAAGGGAATTTTTGTGTATTAGAGTGATTTCGTTGGAAGCGAATTGTTTTGTGCTCTGGGATGATTTCTTTGGAAGCAAATATTTGTTTTCTCAGGAGATTTCGTTGGAAGCGATTTTATTGTGTTCTCGGGTGATTTCGATGGAAGCAAATTTTTGAAATATGGGGTCATTTCTTTGGAATCGTGTTTTCTGTACTCCTGAGTCATTTCGTTGGAAGCGAAATTTTTGTGTTCTCGGTTGATTTCGTTGAAAGGGAATTTTTGTGTTCTAGGGTGATTTCGTTGGAAGTGATTTTTTTCTACTTTGGGATGATATCTTTGGAATCGAATATTTGTGTTCTCAGGAGATTTCGTTGGAAAAGAATTTTTTGTCTTCTGGGGTAATATCGTTGGAAGAAAATTTTTTGTGTTCTCCGGTGTTTTCGATGGAAGCAAATTTTTGAAGTAGGGGGTCATTTCGTTGGAAGCATGTTTTAAGTGTTCTAGAGTCATTTCGTTGGAAGCAAATTTTTTGTGTTCTGGGGTAATTTCTTTGGAAGCGAATTTTTTGTGTTCTTGGGTAATTTATTGAAAGGGAATTTTTGTGTATTAGGGTGATTTCGTTGGAAGAGAATTGTTTTGTGCTCTGGGATGATTTCTTTGGAAGCAAATATATATTTTCTCAGGAGATTTCGTTGGAAGCGATTTTTTTGTGTTCTTGGGTGATTTCGATGGAAGCAAATTTTTGAAGTGTAGGGTCATTTCGTTGGAATCGTGTTTTCTGTTCTCTGGAGTAATTTCGTTGGAAGTGAATTTTTTGTGTTCTCAGAAGATTTCGTTGCAAGTGAATTTTATGTGTTCTGGGGTAATTTGTTAGAAGCGAATTTTTTCTCTTCTCTGGTGATTTCAATGAAAGCAAATTTTTGAAGTATGGGGTCATTTTGTTGGAAGCATGTTTTCCGTGCTCTGGAGTCATTTCGTTGGAAGCAATTTTTTTGTGTTCTGGAGTGATTTTGATGGAAGCAAATTTTTTCTGTTCTGTGGTAATTTCGTTAGACGTGAATTTTTTTGTGTTCTCCGGTGTTTTCTTTGAAAGGGAATTTTTTGTGTTCTAGGATGATTTTTTTGGAAGCGAATTTTTTTGTGCTCTGGGATGATTTCTTTGGAAGCGAATATTTGTGTTATCAGGAGATATCGTTGGAAGCGAATTTTTTGTATTCTGGGGTAATTTCGTTGGAAGCAAATTTTTTGTGTTCTCGGGTGATTTCAATAGAAGCAAATTTTTGAAGTATGGGGTCATTTCGTTGGAAGCGTGTTTTCTGTGCTCTGGACTCATTTCGTTGGAAGCAAATTTTTGTGCTCTGGGGTGATTTCGTTGGAAGTGAATTTTTTGTCTTCTGTGGTGATTTCGATGGAAGCGAATATTTTATGTTCTAGGGTGATTTAGTTGGAGGCGAATTTTTTGTGTTCTGGGTCATTTCATTGGAAGCGTTTTTTCTGTGCTCTGGAGTCATTTCGTTGAAAGCGAATTTTTTGTGCTCTGGGGTGATTTCGTTGGAAGCAAATTTTTTTTGTTATCGGATGATTTCGTTGAAAGGGAATTTTTTGTGTTGTAGGGTGATTTCGTTGGAAGTGAATTTTCTGTGTTCTGGGATGTTTTCGTTGGAAGCGAATATTTGTGTTCTCAGGAGATTTTGTTGGAAGCGAATTTTTTGCGTTTTGGAGTAATTTCGTTGGAAGCGAATTTTTTGTTTTCTCCGGTTTTTTCGATGGAATCAAATTTTTTAAGTAGGGGTCATTTCTTTGGAAGCGTGTTTTCTGTGCTCTAGAGTCATTTCGTTCGAAAATAGTTTTTTGTGCTCTGGGGTAATTTCATTGGAAGTGAATATTTGTGTTCTCAGAAGATTTCGTTGCAAGCGAATTTTTTGTGTTCTCGAGTGATTTCCATGGAAGCAAATTTTTGAAGTATGGGATCATTTCGTTGGAAGCGTGTTTTCTGTACTCCTGAGTCATTTCGTTGGAAGCGAATTTTTTGTGTTCTCAGGTGATTTCGTTGAAAGGTAATTTTTGTGTTCTAGGGTGATTTCATTGGAAGTGAATTTTTTCTACTTTGGGATGATATTTTTGGAAGTGAATATTTGTGTTCTCAGGAGATTTCGTTGGAAAAGAATTTTTTGTCTTCTGGGGTAATATCGTTGGAAGAAAATTTTTTGTGTTCTCCGGTGTTTTCAATGGAAGCAAATTTTTGAAGTAGTGGGTCATTTCGTTGGAAGCGTGTTTTAAGTGTTCTGGAGTCATTTCGTTGAAAGGGAATTTTTTGTGCTCTGAGGTGATTTCGATGGAAGCCAATATTTGTCTTCTCACGAGATTTCATTGCAAGCGAATTTTTTGTGTTCTGGGGTGATTTGCATGGTAGCAAATTTTTGAAGAATGGGGTCATTTCGTTGGAAGCGTGTTTTCTGTGCCCTGGAGTCATTTCGTTGGAAGCGAATTTTTTGTGCTCTGAGTTGATATCGTTGGAAGCGAACTTTTTGTGCTCTGGGATGTTTTCTTTGGAAGCGAATATTTGTGTTCTCCGGAGATTTCATTGCAAGCGAATTTTTTGTGTTCTGGGGTAATTTCATTGGAAGTGAATTTTTGTGTTCTCAGAAGATTTCGTTGCAAGCGAATTTTTTGTGTTCTTGGGTGATTTCGATGGAAGCAAATCTTTGAAGTAGGCGGTCATTTCGTTGGAAGCGTTTTTTCTGTGCTCTGGGGTGATTTCGTTGGACACGAATATTTGTGTTCTCAGGAGATTTCATTGGAAAAGAATTTTTTGTGTTCTGGGGTAATTTCGTTGTATGCGAATTTTTTGTGCTCTGGGGTGATTTCGTTGGAAGCGAATATTTGTGTTCTCAGGAGATTTCGTTGCAAGCGAATTTTTTGTGTTCTGTGGTGATTTCCATGGTAGCAAATTTTTGAAGTATGGGGTCATTTCGTTGGAAGCGTGTTTTCTATGCTCTGGAGTCATTTCTTTGGAAGCAAAATTTTTGTTCTCTGGGGTGATTTCGTTAGAAGCGAATATTTGTGTTCTCAGGAGATTTCGTTTCAAGCGAATTTTTTGTGTTTTGTTGTAATTTCGTTGGAAGCGAATTTTTGGTGTTCTCAGGTGATTTCAATGGAAACAAATTTTTGAAGTAGGGGGTCATTTCGTTGGAAGCGTGTTTTCTGTGCCCTGGAGTCATTTCATTGGAAGCGAATTTTTTGTGCTCTGAGTTGATTTCGTTGGAAGCGAATTTTTTGTGTTCTCGGGTGATTTCGTTGAAAGGGAATTTTTTGTGTTGTAGGGTGATTTCGTTGGAAGCGAACTTTTTGTGCTCTCGGATGCTTTCTTTGGAAGCGAAAATTTGTGTTCTCAAGAGATTTCATTGGAAGCGAATTTTTTGTGTTCTGTGTTAATTTCCTTGTAAGTGAATTTTTTGTGTCTTGGGTGATTTTGATGGCAGCAAATTTTTGAAGTATGGGGTCATTTCGTTGGAAGCGTGTTTTCTGTGCTCTGGAGTCATTTCTTTGGAAGCGAATTTTTTGTGTTCTGGGTTGATTTTGTTGGAAGCGAATTTTTTGTGTTCTCTGGTGATTTCGTTGAAAGCGAATTTTTTATGTTCTAGTGTGATTTCGTTGGAAGTGAATTGTTTGTGTTCTGGGGTCCTTTCATTGGAAGTGTGTTTTCTGTACTCTGGAGTCATTTCATTGGAAGTGAATTTTTTGTGCTCTGTGGTGATTTCGTTGGGAGCGAATATTTTATGTTCTCAGGTGATTTCCTTTAAAGTTAATTTTTTGTGTTCTAGCATGATTTCGTTTGAAGCGAATTTATTGTGTTCTGGGGTGATTTCGATGGAAGCAATTTTTTCTGTTCTGTGGTAATTTCGTTGTACATGAATTTTTTGTGTTCTCGGCTGATTTCGTTGAAAGGGAATTTTTTGTGTTCTGGGGTAATTTCGTTGGAAGCGAATTATTTTGTGTTCTTCGGTGATTTCGATGGAAGCAAATTTTTGAAATATCGGTCATTTCTTTGGAAGCATGTTTTCTGTGCTCTGGAGTCATTGCGTTGGAAGCAAATTTTTGGTGCTCCGGGGTGATTTCGTTGGAAGTGAATTTTTTGTGTTCTCGGGGTATTTCGTTGAAAGCGAATTTTTTAAGTTCTAGGGTGATTTCGTTGGAGGCGAATTTTTTGTGTTCTGGGGTCATTTCATTGGAAGAGTGTTATTTGTGCTCTGGAGTCCCTTTGTAGGAAGCAAATTTTTTGTCCTCTGGAATTATTTCGTGGAAGCAAATTTTTTTGTGTTCTCGGGTGATTTCATTGAAAGGGAATTTTTGTGTTCTAGGGTGATTTCGTTGGATGCGATATTTTCTACTCTTGGATGATATCTTTGAAAGCGAATATTTGTGTTCTCAGGAGATTTTGTTGGAAAAGAATTTTTTGTCTTCTGGGGTAATATTGTTGGAAGAGAATTTTTTGTGTTCTCCGGTTTTTAAGATGCAAGCAAATTTTTGAAGTAGGGGGTCATTTTTTAGGAAGCGTGTTTTGTGTGCTCTGGAGTCACTTCATCGGAAGCGAATTTTTTGTGCTCTGGGGTTTTTTCGTTGCAAGCGAATATTTGTGTTCTCAGGAGATTTCGTTGCAAGCGAATTTTTTCTCTTCTGGGGTAATTTCGTTGGAAGTGAATTTTTTGTGTTGCCCGGTTTTGTCGATGGAAGCAAATTTTTGAAGTATGGGGTCATTTCGTTGGAAGCGAATTTTTGTGGTTTGGGGTGATTTCTTTGGAAGCAAATTTTTTTGCTCTGTGGTGATTTCGTTGGAAGGAATTTCTTGTGTTCTGGGGTAATTTCGTTGGCATCGAATTTTTTGTGTTCTCGGGTGATTTCGTTGAAAGGGAATTTTTTGTGTTATAGTGTGATTTGTTTGGAAGCGAATTTTTTGTGTTCTGGGGTGATTTCGTTGGAAGCGAATATTTGTATTCTCAGAAGATTTCGTTGCAAGCGAATTTTTTCTCTTCTGGGGTAATTTCGTTGGAAGTGAATTTTTTGTGTTGTCCGGTTTTTTCGATGGAAGCAAATTTTTGAAGTATGGGGTCATTTCTTTGGAAGCATGTTTTCTGTGCTCTGGAGTCATTTCGTTGGAAGCGAATTTTTTGTGCTTTGGGGTGATCTCGTTGGAAACAAATATTTGTGTTCTCAGTAGATTTCGTTGCAAGCGAATTTTTTTGTGTTCAGTGGTAACTTCGTTGGAAGCACTTTTTTTGTGTTCTCATGTGATTTCGATAGAAACTAATTTTTGAAGTAGGGGGTCATTTCATTTGAAGCGTGTTTTCTGTGCCCCGGAGTCTTTTCGTTGGAAGCGAATTTTTTGTGCTCTGGGGTTTTTTCGTTTGAAGCGAATATTTGTGTTCTCAGGAGATTTCGTTGCAAGCGAATTTTTTGTGTTCTGAGGTGATTTCGTTGGAAGCGAATTTTTTGTGTTCTCGGGTGATATCGTTCAAAGGAAATATTTTGTGTTCTAGGATGATTTTTTTGGAAGCGAATTTTTTTTCTCTGGTATGATTTCTTTGGAAGCAAATATTGGTGTTATCAGGAGATTTCGTTGGAAAAGAATTTTTTGTTTTCTGGGGTAATATCGTTGGAAGCGAATTTTTTGTGTTCTCGGGTGATTTCGATGGAAGGAAATTTTTGAAATATGGTTTCCTTTCGTTGGATGTGTGTTTTCTGTGCTCTGGAGTTATTTCGTTGGAAGCGAATTTTTTGTGCTCTGAGGTGATTTCGTTGGAAGCGAATTTTTTGTGTTCTCGGGTGATTTCGTTGAAAGGGAATTTTTTGTGTTGTAGGGTGATTTCGTTGGAAGCGAACTTTTTGTGCTCTCGGATGCTTTCTTTGGAAGCGAAAATTTGTGTTCTCAAGAGATTTCATTGGAAGCGAATTTTTTGTGTTCTGTGTTAATTTCCTTGTAAGTGAATTTTTTGTGTCTTGGGTGATTTTGATGGCAGCAAATTTTTGAAGTATGGGGTCATTTCGTTGGAAGCGTGTTTTCTGTGCTCTGGAGTCATTTCTTTGGAAGCGAATTTTTTGTGTTCTGGGTTGATTTTGTTGGAAGCGAATTTTTTGTGTTCTCTGGTGATTTCGTTGAAAGCGAATTTTTTATGTTCTAGTGTGATTTCGTTGGAAGTGAATTGTTTGTGTTCTGGGGTCCTTTCATTGGAAGTGTGTTTTCTGTACTCTGGAGTCATTTCATTGGAAGTGAATTTTTTGTGCTCTGTGGTGATTTCGTTGGGAGCGAATATTTTATGTTCTCAGGTGATTTCCTTTAAAGTTAATTTTTTGTGTTCTAGCATGATTTCGTTTGAAGCGAATTTATTGTGTTCTGGGGTGATTTCGATGGAAGCAATTTTTTCTGTTCTGTGGTAATTTCGTTGTACATGAATTTTTTGTGTTCTCGGCTGATTTCGTTGAAAGGGAATTTTTTGTGTTCTGGGGTAATTTCGTTGGAAGCGAATTATTTTGTGTTCTTCGGTGATTTCGATGGAAGCAAATTTTTGAAATATCGGTCATTTCTTTGGAAGCATGTTTTCTGTGCTCTGGAGTCATTGCGTTGGAAGCAAATTTTTGGTGCTCCGGGGTGATTTCGTTGGAAGTGAATTTTTTGTGTTCTCGGGGTATTTCGTTGAAAGCGAATTTTTTAAGTTCTAGGGTGATTTCGTTGGAGGCGAATTTTTTGTGTTCTGGGGTCATTTCATTGGAAGAGTGTTATTTGTGCTCTGGAGTCCCTTTGTAGGAAGCAAATTTTTTGTCCTCTGGAATTATTTCGTGGAAGCAAATTTTTTTGTGTTCTCGGGTGATTTCATTGAAAGGGAATTTTTGTGTTCTAGGGTGATTTCGTTGGATGCGATATTTTCTACTCTTGGATGATATCTTTGAAAGCGAATATTTGTGTTCTCAGGAGATTTTGTTGGAAAAGAATTTTTTGTCTTCTGGGGTAATATTGTTGGAAGAGAATTTTTTGTGTTCTCCGGTTTTTAAGATGCAAGCAAATTTTTGAAGTAGGGGGTCATTTTTTAGGAAGCGTGTTTTGTGTGCTCTGGAGTCACTTCATCGGAAGCGAATTTTTTGTGCTCTGGGGTTTTTTCGTTGCAAGCGAATATTTGTGTTCTCAGGAGATTTCGTTGCAAGCGAATTTTTTCTCTTCTGGGGTAATTTCGTTGGAAGTGAATTTTTTGTGTTGCCCGGTTTTGTCGATGGAAGCAAATTTTTGAAGTATGGGGTCATTTCGTTGGAAGCGAATTTTTGTGGTTTGGGGTGATTTCTTTGGAAGCAAATTTTTTTGCTCTGTGGTGATTTCGTTGGAAGGAATTTCTTGTGTTCTGGGGTAATTTCGTTGGCATCGAATTTTTTGTGTTCTCGGGTGATTTCGTTGAAAGGGAATTTTTTGTGTTATAGTGTGATTTGTTTGGAAGCGAATTTTTTGTGTTCTGGGGTGATTTCGTTGGAAGCGAATATTTGTATTCTCAGAAGATTTCGTTGCAAGCGAATTTTTTCTCTTCTGGGGTAATTTCGTTGGAAGTGAATTTTTTGTGTTGTCCGGTTTTTTCGATGGAAGCAAATTTTTGAAGTATGGGGTCATTTCTTTGGAAGCATGTTTTCTGTGCTCTGGAGTCATTTCGTTGGAAGCGAATTTTTTGTGCTTTGGGGTGATCTCGTTGGAAACAAATATTTGTGTTCTCAGTAGATTTCGTTGCAAGCGAATTTTTTTGTGTTCAGTGGTAACTTCGTTGGAAGCACTTTTTTTGTGTTCTCATGTGATTTCGATAGAAACTAATTTTTGAAGTAGGGGGTCATTTCATTTGAAGCGTGTTTTCTGTGCCCCGGAGTCTTTTCGTTGGAAGCGAATTTTTTGTGCTCTGGGGTTTTTTCGTTTGAAGCGAATATTTGTGTTCTCAGGAGATTTCGTTGCAAGCGAATTTTTTGTGTTCTGAGGTGATTTCGTTGGAAGCGAATTTTTTGTGTTCTCGGGTGATATCGTTCAAAGGAAATATTTTGTGTTCTAGGATGATTTTTTTGGAAGCGAATTTTTTTTCTCTGGTATGATTTCTTTGGAAGCAAATATTGGTGTTATCAGGAGATTTCGTTGGAAAAGAATTTTTTGTTTTCTGGGGTAATATCGTTGGAAGCGAATTTTTTGTGTTCTCGGGTGATTTCGATGGAAGGAAATTTTTGAAATATGGTTTCCTTTCGTTGGATGTGTGTTTTCTGTGCTCTGGAGTTATTTCGTTGGAAGCGAATTTTTTGTGCTCTGAGGTGATTTCGTTGGAAGCGAATATTTGTGTCCTCACAAGATTTCGTTGCAAGCGAATTTTTTGTGTTCTGGGGTGATTTCCATGGTAGCAAATTTTTGAAGTATGGGGTCATTTCGTTGGAAGCGTGTTTTCTGTGCTATGGAGTCATTTCGTTGGAAGCGAATTTTTTGTGCTCTGGGGTGATTTCGTTGTTAGCGAATTTTTTGTGTTCTCGGGTGATTTCGATTGAAGCAAATTTTTGAAGTATGGGGTCTTTTCGTTGGAAGCGTGTTTTCTGTGCTCTGGAGTCTTTTCGTTGGAAGCGTATTTTTTCTGCTCTGGGGTGATTTTGTTGGAAGCAAACTTTTTGTGTTCTGGGTTAATTTCGTTGTAAGCGAATTTTTTGTGCTCTGTGGTGATTTCGGAGGAAGCGAATTTTTTGTGTTCTGGGATAATTTCGTTGGAAGCGAATATTTTGTGTTCTGGGGTGATTTCGTTGAAAGCGAATTTTTTATGTTCTAGGGTGATTTCATTGGAAGCGAATTTTTTGTGCTCTGCGGTGATTTGGTTGGAAGCAAATTTTTTGTCTTCTGTGGTGATTTCGATGGAAGCGATTTTTTTATGTTCTAGGGTGATTTGGTTGGAAGCGAATTTTTTGTGTTCTGGGATGATATTTTTGGAAGCTAATATTTGTGTTCTCGGGTGATTTCGATGGAAGCAAATTTTTGAAGTATGGGGTGATTTCGTTGAAAGCGAATTTTTGTGGTTTGGGGTGATTTCTTTGGAAGCAAATTTTTTTGCTCTGTGGTGATTTCGTTGGAAGGAATTTCTTGTGTTCTGGGGTAATTTCGTTGGCATCGAATTTTTTGTGTTCTCGGGTGATTTCGTTGAAAGGGAATTTTTTGTGTCATAGTGTGATTTGTTTGGAAGCGAATTTTTTGTGCCCTGAGGTGATTTCGTTGGAAGCGAATATTTGTGTCCTCACAAGATTTCGTTGCAAGCGAATTTTTTGTGTTCTGGGATGATTTCCATGGTAGCAAATTTTTGAAGTATGGGGTCATTTCGTTGGATCGTGTTTTCTGTGCTTTGGAGTCATTTCGTTGGAAGCGAATTTTTTGTGCTTTGGGGTGATTTCGTTGGAAGCAAATTTTTTGTGTTCTCAGGTGATATCGTTCAAAGTGAATTTTTTGTGTTCCAGGAGATTTCGTTGGAAAAGAATTTTTTGTGTTCTGGGGTAATATCGTTGGAAGCGAATTTTTTGTGTTCTTGGGTGATTTCGATGGAAGGAAATTTTTGAAATATGGGGTCCTTTCGTTGGATTGTGTTTTCTGTGCTCTGGAGTTATTTCGTTGGAAGAGAATTTTTTGTGCTCTGAGGTGACTTCGTTGGAAGCGAATATTTGTGTCCTCACAAGATTTCGTTGCAAGCGAATTTTTTGTGTTCTGGGGTGATTTCCATGGTAGCAAATTTTTGAAGTATGGGGTCATTTCGTTGGAAGCGTGTTTTCTGTGCTCTGGAGTCATTTCGTTGGAAGCGAATTTTTTGTGCTCTGGGGTGATTTCGTTGTTAGCGAATTTTTTGTGTTCTCGGGTGATTTCGATTGAAGCAAATTTTTGAAGTATGGGGTCTTTTCGTTGGAAGCGTGTTTTCTGTGCTCTGGAGTCTTTTCGTTGGAAGCGTATTTTTTCTGCTCTGGGGTGATTTTGTTGGAAGCAAATTTTTTGTGTTCTGGGTTAATTTCGTTGGAAGCGAATTTTTTGTGCTCTGTGGTGATTTCGGAGGAAGCGAATTTTTTGTGTTCTGGGATAATTTCGTTGGAAGCGAATATTTTGTGTTCTGGGGTGATTTCGTTGAAAGCGAATTTTTTATGTTCTAGGGTGATTTCATTGGAAGCGAATTTTTTGTGCTCTGGGGTGATTTGGTTGGAAGCAAATTTTTTGTCTTCTGTGGTGATTTCGATGGAAGTGATTTTTTTATGTTCTAGGGTGATTTGGTTGGAAGCGAATTTTTTGTGTTCTGGGATGATATTTTTGGAAGCTAATATTTGTGTTCTCGGGTGATTTCGATGGAAGCAAATTTTTGAAGTATGGGGTCATTTCGTTGAAAGCGAATTTTTGTGGTTTGGGGTGATTTCTTTGGAAGCAAATTTTTTTGCTCTGTGGTGATTTCGTTGGAAGGAATTTCTTGTGTTCTGGGGTAATTTCGTTGGCATCGAATTTTTTGTATTCTCGGGTGATTTCGTTGAAAGGGAATTTTTTGTGTCATAGTGTGATTTGTTTGGAAGCGAATTTTTTGTGTTCTGGGGTGATTTCGTTGGAAGCGAATATTTGTATTCTCAGAAGATTTCGTTGCAAGCGAATTTTTTCTCTTCTGGGGTAATTTCGTTGGAAGTGAATTTTTTGTGTTGTCCGGTTTTTTCGATGGAAGCAAATTTTTGAAGTATGGGGTCATTTCTTTGGAAGCATGTTTTCTGTGCTCTGGAGTCATTTCGTTGGAAGCGAATTTTTTGTGCTTTGGGGTGATCTCGTTGGAAACAAATATTTGTGTTCTCAGTAGATTTCGTTGCAAGCGAATTTTTTTGTGTTCAGGGGTAACTTCGTTGGAAGCACTTTTTTTGTGTTCTCATGTGATTTCGATAGAAACTAATTTTTGAAGTAGGGGGTCATTTCATTTGAAGCGTGTTTTCTGTGCCCTGGAGTCATTTCGTTGGAAGCGAATTTTTTGTGCTCTGGGGTTTTTTCGTTTGAAGCGAATATTTGTGTTCTCAGGAGATTTCGTTGCAAGCGAATTTTTTGTGTTCTGAGGTGATTTCGTTGGAAGCGAATTTTTTGTGTTCTAGGGTGATATCGTTCAAAGGAAATATTTTGTGTTCTAGGATGATTTTTTTGGAAGCGAATTTTTTTTCTCTGGTATGATTTCTTTGGAAGCAAATATTGGTGTTATCAGGAGATTTCGTTGGAAAAGAATTTTTTGTTTTCTGGGGTAATATCGTTGGAAGCGAATTTTTTGTGTTCTCGGGTGATTTCGATGGAAGGAAATTTTTGAAATATGGTTTCCTTTCGTTGGATGTGTGTTTTCTGTGCTCTGGAGTTATTTCGTTGGAAGCGAATTTTTTGTGCTCTGAGGTGATTTCGTTGGAAGCGAATATTTGTGTCCTCACAAGATTTCGTTGCAAGCGAATTTTTTGTGTTCTGGGGTGATTTCCATGGTAGCAAATTTTTGAAGTATGGGGTCATTTCGTTGGAAGCGTGTTTTCTGTGCTCTGGAGTCATTTCGTTGGAAGCGAATTTTTTGTGCTCTGGGGTGATTTCGTTGTTAGCGAATTTTTTGTGTTCTCGGGTGATTTCGATTGAAGCAAATTTTTGAAGTATGGGGTCTTTTCGTTGGAAGCGTGTTTTCTGTGCTCTGGAGTCTTTTCGTTGGAAGCGTATTTTTTCTGCTCTGGGGTGATTTTGTTGGAAGCAAACTTTTTGTGTTCTGGGTTAATTTCGTTGTAAGCGAATTTTTTGTGCTCTGTGGTGATTTCGGAGGAAGCGAATTTTTTGTGTTCTGGGATAATTTCGTTGGAAGCGAATATTTTGTGTTCTGGGGTGATTTCGTTGAAAGCGAATTTTTTATGTTCTAGGGTGATTTCATTGGAAGCGAATTTTTTGTGCTCTGGGGTGATTTGGTTGGAAGCAAATTTTTTGTCTTCTGTGGTGATTTCGATGGAAGCGATTTTTTTATGTTCTAGGGTGATTTGGTTGGAAGCGAACTTTTTGTGTTCTGGGATGATATTTTTGGAAGCTAATATTTGTGTTCTCGGGTGATTTCGATGGAAGCAAATTTTTGAAGTATGGGGTCATTTCGTTGAAAGCGAATTTTTGTGGTTTGGGGTGATTTCTTTGGAAGCAAATTTTTTTGCTCTGTGGTGATTTCGTTGGAAGGAATTTCTTGTGTTCTGGGGTAATTTCGTTGGCATCGAATTTTTTGTGTTCTCGGGTGATTTCGTTGAAAGGGAATATTTTGTGTCATAGTGTGATTTGTTTGGAAGCGAATTTTTTGTGCCCTGAGGTGATTTCGTTGGAAGCGAATATTTGTGTCCTCACAAGATTTCGTTGCAAGCGAATTTTTTGTGTTCTGGGATGATTTCCATGGTAGCAAATTTTTGAAGTATGGGGTCATTTCGTTGGATCGTGTTTTCTGTGCTTTGGAGTCATTTCGTTGGAAGCGAATTTTTTGTGCTTTGGGGTGATTTCGTTGGAAGCGAATTTTTTGTGTTCTCAGGTGATATCGTTCAAAGTGAATTTTTTGTGTTCTAGGATGATTTTTTTGGAAGCGAATTTTTTTTTCTCTGGTATGATTTCTTTGGAAGCAATTATTGGTGTTATCAGGAGATTTCGTTGGAAAAGAATTTTTTGTGTTCTGGGGTAATATCGTTGGAAGCGAATTTTTTGTGTTCTTGGGTGATTTCGATGGAAGGAAATTTTTGAAATATGGGGTCCTTTCGTTGGATTGTGTATTCTGTGCTCTGGAGTTATTTCGTTGGAAGAGAATTTTTTGTGCTCTGAGGTGACTTCGTTGGAAGCGAATATTTGTGTCCTCACAAGATTTCGTTGCAAGCGAATTTTTTGTGTTCTGGGGTGATTTCCATGGTAGCAAATTTTTGAAGTATGGGGTCATTTCGTTGGAAGCGTGTTTTCTGTGCTCTGGAGTCATTTCGTTGGATGCGAATTTTTTGTGCTCTGGGGTGATTTCGTTGTTAGCGAATTTTTTGTGTTCTCGGGTGATTTCGATTGAAGCAAATTTTTGAAGTATGGGGTCTTTTCGTTGGAAGCGTGTTTTCTGTGCTCTGGAGTCTTTTCGTTGGAAGCGTATTTTTTCTGCTCTGGGGTGATTTTGTTGGAAGCAAATTTTTTGTGTTCTGGGTTAATTTCGTTGGAAGCGAATTTTTTGTGCTCTGTGGTGATTTCGGAGGAAGCGAATTTTTTGTGTTCTGGGATAATTTCGTTGGAAGCGAATATTTTGTGTTCTGGGGTGATTTCGTTGAAAGCGAATTTTTTATGTTCTAGGGTGATTTCATTGGAAGCGAATTTTTTGTGCTCTGGGGTGATTTGGTTGGAAGCAAATTTTTTGTCTTCTGTGGTGATTTCGATGGAAGCGATTTTTTTATGTTCTAGGGTGATTTGGTTGGAAGCGAATTTTTTGTGTTCTGGGATGATATTTTTGGAAGCTAATATTTGTGTTCTCGGGTGATTTCGATGGAAGCAAATTTTTGAAGTATGGGGTCATTTCGTTGAAAGCGAATTTTTGTGGTTTGGGGTGATTTCTTTGGAAGCAAATTTTTTTGCTCTGTGGTGATTTCGTTGGAAGGAATTTCTTGTGTTCTGGGGTAATTTCGTTGGCATCGAATTTTTTGTATTCTCGGGTGATTTCGTTGAAAGGGAATTTTTTTGTGTCATAGTGTGATTTGTTTGGAAGCGAATTTTTTGTGCCCTGAGGTGATTTCGTTGGAAGCGAATATTTGTGTCCTCACAAGATTTCGTTGCAAGCGAATTTTTTGTGTTCTGGGATGATTTCCATGGTAGCAAATTTTTGAAGTATGGGGTCATTTCGTTGGATCGTGTTTTCTGTGCTTTGGAGTCATTTCGTTGGAAGCGAATTTTTTGTGCTTTGGGGTGATTTTGTTGGAAGCGAATTTTTTGTGTTCTCGGGTGATATCGTTCAAAGTGAATTTTTTGTGTTCTAGGATGATTTTTTTGGAAGCGAATTTTTTTTTCTCTGGTATGATTTCTTTGGAAGCAATTATTGGTGTTATCAGGAGATTTCGTTGGAAAAGAATTTTTTGTGTTCTGGGGTAATATCGCTGGAAGCGAATTTTTTGTGTTCTTGGGTGATTTCGATGGAAGGAAATTTTTGAAATATGGGGTCCTTTCGTTGGATTGTGTTTTCTGTGCTCTGGAGTTATTTCGTTGGAAGAGAATTTTTTGTGCTCTGAGGTGACTTCGTTGGAAGCGAATATTTGTGTCCTCACAAGATTTCGTTGCAAGCGAATTTTTTGTGTTCTGGGGTGATTTCCATGGTAGCAAATATTTGAAGTATGGGGTCATTTCGTTGGAAGCGTGTTTTCTGTGCTTTGGAGACATTTCGTTGGAAGCGAATTTTTTGTGCTCTGGGGTGATTTCGTTGGAAGCGAATTTTTTGTGTTCTCGGGTGATTTCGATTGAAGCAAATTTTTGAAGTATGGGGTCTTTTCGTTGGAAGCGTGTTTTCTGTGCTCTGGAGTCTTTTCGTTGGAAGCGTATTTTTTCTGCTCTGGGGTGATTTTGTTGGAAGCAAATTTTTTGTGTTCTGGGTTAATTTCGTTAGAAGCGAATTTTTTGTGCTCTGTGGTGATTTCGGAGGAAGCGGATTTTTTGTGTTCTGGGATAATTTCGTTGGAAGCGAATATTTTGTGTTCTGGGGTGATTTCGTTGAAAGCAAATTTTTTATGTTCTAGGGTGATTTCATTGGAAGCGAATTTTTTGTGTTATGGGGTGATTTATTTGGAAGCAAATTTTTTGTCTTCTGTGGTGATTTCGATGGAAGCGATTTTTTTATGTTCTAGGGTGATTTCTTTGGAAGCGAATTTTTTGTGTTCTGGGATGATATCTTTGGAAGCTAATATTTGTGTTCTCAGGTGATTTCGATGGAAGCAAATTTTTGAAGTATGGGGTCATTTCGTTGGAAGCGAATTTTTTGTGCTTTGGGGTGATTTCTTTGCAAGCAAATTTTTTTGCTCTGTGGTGATTTCATTGGAAGGAATTTCTTGTGTTCTGGGGTAATTTCGTTGGCATCGAATTTTTTGTGTTCTCGGGTGATTTCCTTGAAAGGGAATTTTTTTGTGTTATAGTGTGATTTGTTTGGAAGCGAATTTTTTGTGTTCTGGGGTGATTTCGTTGGAAGCGAATATTTGTATTCTCAGAAGATTTCGTTGCAAGCGAATTTTTTCTCTTCTGGGGTAATTTCGTTGGAAGTGAATTTTTTGTGTTGTCCGGTTTTGTTGATGGAAGCAAATTTTTGAAGTATGGTGTCATTTCTTTGGAAGCGTGTTTTCTGTGCTCTGGAGTCATTTCGTTGGAAGCGAATTTTTTGTGCTCTGGGGTGATCTCGTTGGAAGCAAATATTTGTGTTCTCATTAGATTTCGTTACAAGCGAATTTTTTTGTGTTCAGGGGTAATTTCGTTGGAAGCAAATTTTTTGTGTTCTCATGTGATTTAAAACGAAAATAATTTTTGAAGTAGGGGGTCATTTCATTTGAAGCGTGTTTTCTGTGCCCTGGAGTCATTTCGTTGGAAACGAATTTTTTGTGCTCTGGGGTGATTTCGTTGGAAGCGAATTTTTTGTGTTCTTGGGTGATTTCGATGGAAGCAAATTTTTGAAATATGGGGTCATTTCTTTGGAAGCGTGTTTTCTGAGCTCTGGAGTCATTTCGTTGGAAGCAAATTTTTTGTGCTCTGGGGTGATTTCGTTGGAAGCGAATTTATGTGTCCTTGGGTGATTTCGTTGAAAGGGAATTTTTGTGTTCTAGGGTGATTTTGTTGGAAGCGATATTTCTACTCTGGGATGATACCTTTGGAAGCTAATATTTGTGTTCTCAGGAGATTTCATTGGAAAAGAATTTTTGTCTTCTGTGGTAATATTGCTGGAAGAGAATTTTTTGTGTTCTCCGGTTTTTTCAATGGAAGCAATTTTTTGAAGTAGGGTGTCATTTCGTTGGAAGCGTGTTTTCTGTTCTCTGGAGTCATTTCGTTTGCAGCGAAATTTTGTGCTCTGGGGTTTTTTCGTTGCAAGCGAATATTTGTGTTCCCAGGAGATTTCGTTGCAAGCGAATTTCTTGTGTTCTGAGGTGATTTCTTTGGGAGCGAATTTTTTGAGTTCTAGGATGATTTCTTTTGAAGCGAATTTTTTTTTCTCTGGGATGATTTCTATGGAAGCAAATATTTGTGTTATCAGGAGATTTCATTGTAAAAGAAATTTTTGTGTTCTGGGGTAATATCTTTGGAAGCGAATATTTGTGTTCTCGGGTGATTTCGATGGAAGCAAATTTTTGAAGTATAGGATCATTTTGTTGGAAGCGTGTTTTCTGTGCTCCTGAGTCATTTCGTTGTAAGCGAATTTTTTGTGTTCTGGGGTGATTTCGTTGAAAGGGAATTTTTGTGTTCTAGGGTGATTTCGTTGGAAGCGAATTTTTTCTACTCTGGGATGATATCTTTGGAAGCGAATATTTGTGTTCTCTGGAGATTTCGTTGGAAAAGAATTTTTTGCCTTCTGGGGTAATATCGTTGGAAGAAAATTTTTTGTGTTCTCCTGTTTTTTCGATGGAAGCAAATTTTTGAAGTAGGGGGTCATTTCGTTGAAAGCGTGTTTTCTATGCTCTGGAGTCATTTCGTTGGAAGCGAATTTTTTGTGCTCTGAGGTGATTTCTTTGGAAGCGAATATTTGTGTTCTCACGAGATTTCGTTGCAAGAGAATTTTTTGTGTTCTGGGGTGATTTCCATGGTAGCAAATTTTTGAGGTATGGGGTCATTTCGTTGGAAGCGTGTCTTCTGTGCTCTGGAGTCATTTCTTTGGAAACGAATTTTTTGTGTTCTGGGTTGATTTGGTTGGAAGCGAATTTTTTGTGTTCTCGGGTGATTTCGTTGAAAGCGAATTTTTTATGTTCTACTGTGTTTTCGTTGGAAGTGAACTTTTTGTGTTCTGGGGTCCTTTCATTGGAAGTGTGTTTTCTGTGCTCTGGAGTCATTTCATTGGAAGTGAATTTTTTGTGCTCTGGGGTGATTTTGTTGGAAGCGAATTTGTTGTGTTCTCAGGTGATTTCCTTTAAAGCTAATTTTTTGTGTTCGGGGTAATTTCGTTGGAAGCAAATATTTTGTGTTCTCGGGTGATTTCGTTGAAAGCAAAATTTTTGTGCTCTGGATGATTCCTTTGGAAGCGAATATTGGTGTTATCAGGAGATTTCGTTGGAAGCGAATTTTTTGTGTTCTGGGTTAATTTCGTTGGAAGCGAATTTTTTGTGTTCTTGGGTGATTTCGTTGGAAGCGAATATTTGTGTTCTCAGGAGATTTCGTTGGAAAAGAATTTTTTGTGTTCTGGGGTAATTTCGTTGGATGCGAATTTTTTATGCTCTGGGGTTATTTCGTTGGAAGCGAATATTTGTGTTCTCAGGAGATTTCGTTGCAAGCGAATTTTTTGTGTTTTGTTGTAATTTCGTTGGAAGCGAATTTTTGGTGTTCTCAGGTGATTTCAATGGAAACATATTTTTGAAGTAGGGGGTCATTTCGTTGGAAGCGTGTTTTCTGTGCCCTGGAGTCATTTCGTTGGAAGCGAATTTTTTGTGCTCTGAGTTGATTTCTTTGGAAGCGAATTTTTTGTGTTCTCGGGTGATTTCGTTGAAAGCAAAATTTTTGTGCTCAGGATGATTCCTTTGGAAGCGAATATTGGTGTTATCAGGAGATTTCGTTTTAAGCAAATTTTTTGTGTTCTGTGTTAATTTCGTTGGAAGCGAATTTTTTGTGTTCTTGGGTGATTTCGTTGGAAGCGAATTTTTTGTGTTCTTGGGTGATTTCGTTGAAAGGGAATTTTTGTGTTCTAGGGTGATTTCATTGGAAGCGATATTTTCTACTCTGGGATGATACCTTTGGAAGCGAATATTTGTGTTCTCAGGAGATTTTGTTGGAAAATAATTTTTTGTCTTCTTGGGTAATATTGTTGGAAGAGAATTTTTTGTGTTCTCCGGTTTTTTCGATGGAAGCAAATTTTTGAAGTATGGGGTCTTTTCGTTGGAAGCGTGTTTTCTGTGCTCTGGAGTCTTTTCGTTGGAAGCGAATTTTTTCTGCTCTGGGGTGATTTTGTTGGAAGCAAATTTTTTGTGTTCTGGGTTAATTTCGTTAGAAGCGAATTTTTTGTGCTCTGTGGTGATTTCGGAGGACGCGGATTTTTTGTGTTCTGGGATAATTTCTTTGGAAGCGAATATTTTGTGTTCTGGGGTGATTTCGTTGAAAGCGAATTTTTTATGTTCTAGGGTGATTTCATTGGAAGCGAATTTTTTGTGTTATGGGGTGATTTATTTGGAAGCAAATTTTTTGTCTTCTGTGGTGATTTCGATGGAAGCGATTTTTTAATGTTCTAGGGTGATTTCTTTGGAAGCGAATTTTTTGTGTTCTGGGATGATATCTTTGGAAGCTAATATTTGTGTTCTCAGGTGATTTCGATGGAAGCAAATTTTTGAAGTATGGGGTCATTTCGTTGGAAGCGAATTTTTTGTGCTTTGGGGTGATTTCTTTGCAAGCAAATTTTTTTGCTCTGTGGTGATTTCATTGGAAGGAATTTCTTGTGTTCTGGGGTAATTTCGTTGGCATCGAATTTTTTGTGTTCTCGGGTGATTTCCTTGAAAGGGAATTTTTTTGTGTTATAGTGTGATTTGTTTGAAAGCGAATTTTTTCTCTTCTGGGGTAATTTCGTTGGAAGTGAATTTTTTGTGTTGTCCGGTTTTGTCGATGGAAGCAAATTTTTGAAGTATGGGGTCATTTCTTTGGAAGCGTGTTTTCTGTGCTCTGGAGTCATTTCGTTGGAAGCGAATTTTTTGTGCTCTGGGGTGATCTCGTTGGAAGCAAATATTTGTGTTCTCAGTAGATTTCGTTGCAAGCGAATTTTTTTTGTGTTCAGGGGTAATTTCGTTGGAAGCAAATTTTTTGTGTTCTCATGTGATTTAAAACGAAAACAATTTTTGAAGTAGGGTGTCATTTCATTTGAAGCGTGTTTTCTGTGCCCTGGAGTCATTTCGTTGGAAACGAATTTTTTGTGCTCTGGGGTGATTTCGTTGGAAGCGAATATTTGTGTTCCCAGGAGAATACGTTGGAAAAGAAATTTTTGTTTTCTGGGTAATTTCGTTGGAAGCGAATTTTTTGTGTTCTCCGGTTTTTTCGATGGAAGCAAATTATTGAAATAGGGGGTCATTTTGTTAGAATCGTGTATTCTGTGCTATTGAGTCATTTTGTTGGAAGCGAATTTTTTGTGTTCTGGGGTGATTTCGTTAGAAGCGAATTTTTTGTGTTCTTGGGTGATTTCTATGGAAGCAAATTTTTGAAATATGGGGTCATTTTTTGGAAGCGTGTTTTCTGTGCTCTGGAGTCATTTCGTTGGAAGCAAATTTTTTGTGCTCTGGGGTGATTTCGTTGGAAGCAAAATTATGTGTCCTTGGGTGATTTCGTTGAAAGGGAATTTTTGTGTTCTTGGGTGATTTTGTTGGAAGCGATATTTCTAGTCTGGGATGATACCTTTGGAAGCTAATATTTGTGTTCTCAGGAGATTTCATTGGAAAAGAATTTTTTGTCTTCTGTGGTAATATTGTTGGAAGAGAATTTTTTGTGTTCTCCGGTTTTTTCAATGGAAGCAATTTTTTGAAGTAGGGTGTCATTTCGTTGGAAGCGTGTTTTCTGTGCTCTGGAGTCATTTCGTTTAAAGCGAAATTTTGTGCTCTGGGGTTTTTTCGTTGCAAGCGAATATTTGTGTTTTCAGGAGATTTCGTTGCAAGCGTATTTCTTGTGTTCTGAGGTGATTTCGTTGGGAGCGAATTTTTTGTGTTCTAGGATGATTTCTTTGGAAGCGAATTTTTTTTTCTCTGGGATGATTTCTATGGAAGCAAATATTTGTGTTATCAGGAGATTTCGTTGTAAAAGAAATTTTTGTGTTCTGGGGTAATATCGTTGGAAGCAAATTTTTTGTCTTCTCGGGTGACTTCGATTGAAGCAAATTTTTGAAGTATGGGGTCTTTTCGTTGGAAGCGTGTTTTCTGTGCTCTGGAGTCATTTCGTTGGAAGTGAATTTTTTGTGCTCTGGTGTGATTTTGTTGGAAGCGAATTTGTTGTGTTCTGGGTTAATTTCGTTGGAAGCGAATTTTTTGTGCTCTGTGGTGATTTCGGATGAAGCGAATTTTTTGTGTTCTGGGATAATTTCGTTGGAAGCGAATATTTTGTGTTCTGGGGTGATTTCGTTGAAAGCGAATTTTTTATGTTCTAGGGTGATTTCATTGGAAGTTAATTTTTTGTGCTCTGGTGTGATTTGGTTGGAAGCGAATTTTTTGTGTTCTCGGGTGATTTCTTTGAAAGCGAATTTTTTATGTTCTACTGTGATTTCGTTGGAAGCGAATTTTTTCTACTCTGGGATGATATCTTAGGAAGCGAATATTTGTGTTCTCTGGAGATTTCGTTGGAAAAGAATTTTTTGCCTCTGGGGTAATATCGTTGGAAGAAAATTTTTTGTGTTCTCCGGTTTTTTCGATGGAAGCAAATTTTTGAAGTAGGGTGTCATTTCGTTGGAAGCGTGTTTTCTGTGCTCTGGAGTCATTTCGTTTGAAGCGAATTTTTTGTGCTCTGAGGTGATTTCGTTGGAAGCAAATATTTGTGTTCTCACGAGATTTCGTTGCAAGCGAATTTTTTGTGTTCTGGGGTGATTTCCATGGTAGCAAATTTTTGAGGTATGGGGTCATTTCTTTGGAAGCGTGTTTTCTGTGCCCTGGAGTCATTTCGTTGGAAGCGAATTTTTTGTGCTCTGAGTTGATATCGTTGGAAGCGAACTTTTTGTGCTCTGGGATGTTTTCTTTGGAAGCGAATATTTGTATTCTCAGGAGATTTCATTGTAAGCGAATTTTTTGTGTTCTGGGGTAATTTCGTTGGAAGAGAAATTTTTGTGTTCTCAGGATTTTTCGATGGAAGCAAATTTTTGAAATAGGCGATCATTTCGTTGGAAGCGTGTTTTCTGTGCTCTGGGGTGATTTGGTTGGAAGCGAATATTTGTGTTCTCAGGAGATTTCGTTGGAAAAGAATTTTTTGTGTTCTGGGGTAATTTCGTTGGATGCGAATTTTTTATGCTCTGGGGTTATTTCGTTGGAAGCGAATATTTGTGTTCTCAGGAGATTTCGTTGCAAGCGAATTTTTTGCGTTTTGTTGTAATTTCGTTGGAAGCGAATTTTTGGTGTTCTCAGGTGATTTCAATGGAAACATATTTTTGAAGTAGGGTGTCATTTCGTTGGAAGCGTGTTTTCTGTGCCCTGGAGTCATTTCGTTGGAAGCGAATTTTTTGTGCTCTGAGTTGATTTCTTTGGAAGCGAATTTTTTGTGTTCTCCGGTGATTTCGTTGAAAGGGAATTTTTTGTGTTGTAGGGTGATTTCGTTGTAAGCGAAGTTTTCGTGCTCTGGGATGCTTTCTTTGGAAGCGAATATTTGTGTTCTCAAGGGATTTCAATGGAAGCGAATTTTTTGTGTTCTGGGGTAATTTCGTTATAAGTGAATTTTTTGTGTCTCGGGTGATTTCGATGGAAGCAAATCTTTGAAATATGGGGTCATTTCGTTGGAAGCGTGTTTTCTGTGCTCTGGAGTCATTTCATTGGAAGTGAATTTTTTGTGCTCTGGGGTGATTTTGTTGGAAGCGAATTTGTTGTGTTCTCAGGTGATTTCCTTTAAAGCTAATTTTTTGTGTTCGGGATAATTTCGTTGGAAGCAAATATTTTGTGTTCTCGGGTAATTTCGTTGAAAGCAAAATTTTTGTGCTCTGGATGATTCCTTTGGAAGCGAATATTGGAGTTATCAGGAGATTTCTTTGGAAGCAAATTTTTTGTGTTCTGGGTTAATTTCGTTGGAAGCGAATTTTTTGTGTTCTTGGGTGATTTCGTTGGAAGCGAATTTTTTGTGTTCTTGGGTGATTTCGTTGAAAGGGAATTTTGTGTTCTAGGGTGATTTCATTGGAAGCAATATTTTCTACTCTGGGATGATACCTTTGGAAGCGAATGCTTGTGTTCTCAGGAGATTTTGTTGGAAAAGAATTTTTTGTATTCTTGGGTAATATTGTTGGAAGAGAATTTTTTGTGTTCTCCGTTTTTTTCGATGGAAGCAAATTTTTGAAGTAGGGGGTCATTTCGTTAGAAGTGTGTTTTCTGTGCTCTGGAGTCATTTCGTTGGAAGCGAATTTTTGTGCTCTGGGGTTTTTTTCGTTGCAAGTGAATATTTGTGTTCTTAGGAGATTTCGTTGCAAGCGATTTTTTGTGTTCTGAGGTGATTTCGTTGGGAGCAAATTTTTTGTTTTCTAGGATGATTTTTTGGAACCGAATTTTTTTTTCTCTGGGATGATTTCTATGGAAGCAAATATTTGTGTTATTAGGAGATTTCGTTGTAAAAGAATTTTTTGTGTTCTGGGGTAATATCGTTAGAAGCGAATTTTTTGTGTTCTTGGGTGATTTCGATGGAAGGAAATTTTTAAAATATGGGGTCCTTTCGTTGGATGTTTGTTTTCTGTGCTCTGGAGTTATTTCGTTGGAAGCGAATTTTTTGTGTTCTGTGGTAATTTTGTTGGATGCGAATATAGGTGTTCTCAGAAAATTTCGTTGCAAGCGAATTTTATGTGTTCTGGGGTAATTTCGTTAGAAGCAAATTTTTTGTGTTCTCGGTTGATTTCGATGAAAGCAAATTTTTGAAGTATGGGGTCATTTCGTTGGAAGCATGTTTTCTGTGCTATGGAGTCATTTCGTTGGAAGCAAATTTTTTTTGCTCTGGGGTGATTTCATTGGAGGCGAATTTTTTGTGTTCTCGGGTGATTTCGATTGAAGCAAATTTTTGAAGTATGGGGTCTTTTCGTTGGAAGCGGTTTTCTGTGCTGTGGAGTCATTTCGTTGGAAGCGAATTTTTTGTGCTCTGGGTTAATTTCCACGCATCCAAGGAAATGACCCCAGAACACAAAAAATTCCCTTCAAACTAAATCACCCTGAAACATAAAAAAAATCGCTTCCATCGAAATCACCACAGAAGACAAAAAATTAGCTCCGAACCAAAACACCCCTGAACACAAAAAATTCGCTTCCAACAAAAATACCCCAGAACACAAAAAATTCGCTTCAAACGAAATCACCCTAGAACATAAAAAAATCCCTTCCATCGAAATCACCACAGAAGACAAAATACTCGCTTCCATCGAAATCACCCCAGAGCACAAAAAATTCGCTTCCAACGAAATGACTCCAGAGCACAGAAAACACGCTTCCAACGAAATGACCCACTACTTCAAAAATTTCTTTTCATCGAAAAAAACAGAGAACACAAAAAATTCTCTTCCAACGATATTACCCCAGAAGACAAAAAATTCTTTTCGAACGAAATCTCCGGAGAACACAAATATTCGCTTCCAAAGATATCATCACAGAGCACAAAAAATTCGATTCCATCGAAATCACCCTAGAACACAAACATTCCCTTTCAATGAAATCACCTGAGAACACAAAAAATTCCCTTCCAACGAAATCACCCAGAGCACAAAAAATTCGCGTCCAAAGAAATGACTCCAGAGCACAGAAAACACGCTTCCAATGAAATGACCCCAGAACACAAAAAATTCCCTTCCAACGAAATCACCCTAGAACATAAAAAACTCGCTTCCATCGAAATCACCATAGAAGACAAAAAATTCGCTTCCAAAGAAATCACCCTAGAACATAAAAAATTCGCTTTCAACGAAATCACCGGAGAACACAAAAAATTCACTTCCAAAAAATCACCCCAGAACACAAAAAATTCGCTTTCACTGAAATGACTCCAGAGCACAAAAAACACGCTTCCAACGAAATGACCCCATACTTCAAAAATTTGCTTCCATCGAAATCACACGAGAACACAAAAAATTCGCTTCCAAAGAAATCACCCCAGAGCACAAAAAATTCCCTTTCAACAAAATCACCCCAGAAGACAAAAATTTCACTTGCATCGAAATCTCCTGAGAACACAAATATTCGCTTCCAACAAAATCACCGCAGAGCACAAAAAATTCGCTTCTAATGAAATGACTCCACAGCACAGAAAACACGCATCCAAGGAAATGACCACAGAACACAAAAAATTCCCTTCAAACGAAATCACCATGAAACATAAAAAAAATCGCTTCCATCGAAATCACCACAGAAGACAAAAAATTCGCTCCGAACCAAATCACCCCTGAACACAAAAAATTCGCTTTCAACGAACTCACCCGAGAACACAAAAAATTCGCTTCCAACGAAAATACCGGAGAACACAAAACATTAGCTTTCAATGAAATGACTCCAGAGCACAGAAAACATGCTTCCAACAAAATGATCAGATACTTCAAAAATTTGCTTCCATCGAAATCACACGAGAACACAAAAAATTTGCTTCCAAAGAAATTAACCCAGAAAACAAAAAATTCTTTTCAAGGAAATCTCCTGAGAACACAAATATTCGCTTCCAAAGATATCATCCCAGAGCACAAAAAATTCGCTTCCAACGAAATCACAACAAAGCACAAAAAATTCGCTGCTTACGAAATCACCCTAAAACACAAAAAAATTGCTTTCAACCAAATCACCCGAGAACACAATAAATTCACTTCCAAGGAAATCGCCCCAGAGCACAAAAATTCCCTTCCAACGAAACGACTAAAGAGGACAGAAAACACGCTTCTAACAAAGCCCTGCAGAACACAAAAAATCGCTTCCAACAAAATCACCCGGGAACACAAACATTCGCTTCCAACGAAATCACCCCAGAGCACAAAAAATTCGCTTCCAAAGAAATCACCCTAGAACATAAAAAATTCGCTTCCATCAAAATCACCCCAGAACAAAAAAATTTGCTTCCAAAGAAATTACCCCAGAACACAAAAATTCCCTTTCAACGAAATCACCCTAGAACACAAAAAATTCTCTTTCAACGAAATCAACCGAGAACACAAAAAATTGGCTTCCAAGTTAATTACAACAGAATACAAAAAATTCGCTTCCAAAGAAATCATCCCAGAACACAAAAAATTTGCTTCCAAAGAAATCACCCCAGAACACAAAAATGTCCATTCCATCGAAATGAATCCAGAACAGAGAAAACAGGCTTCCAACGAAATCATCCCAGAACACAAAAAATTCGCTTCCAAAAATATTACCCCAGAACACAAAAAATTTGATTCCAACAAAATTACCCCAGAACACAAAAAAATTCGCTTCCAAAGAAATTACCCCAGAACACAAGAAATTCGCTTCCAAAGAAATAACCCCAGAACCCCAAAAATTTGCTTCCAACGAAATGACTCCAGAGCACAGAAAACACGCTTCCAACGAAATGACCCCCTACTTCAAAAATTTGCTTACATCGAAAAAACTGAAGAACACAAAAAAATTCTCTTCCAACGATATTACCCAAGAAGACAAAAATTCTTTTCCAAAGAAGTCTCCTGAGAACACAAATATTCATTTCCAACGAAATCACCCCAGAGCACAAAAAATTGGCTTCCAAACAAATGACTCCAGAGCACAGAAAACATGCTTCCAATGAAATGACCCCAGAACACAAAAAATTCACTTCCAAAAAATCACCCCAGAACACAAAAAATTCGCTTTCACTGAAATGACTCCAGAGCACAAAAAACACGCTTCCAACGAAATGACCCCATACTTCAAAAATTTGATTCCAACGAAATCACCCGAGAACACAAAAAATTTGCCTCCAAAGAAATCACCCCAGAGCACAAAAAATTCCCTTTCAACTAAATCACCCGAGAACAAAAAAATTCGCTTCCAACAAAATCACCCCAGAGCACAAAAAATTCCCTTTCGACGAAATCATTATAGAACACAAAAATTCCCCATCAACGAAAACACCCGAGAACACAAAAAATTCTCTTCCAACAAAATCACCCCAGAAGACAAAAATTTCGCTTGCATCGAAATCTCCTGAGAACACAAATATTCGCTTCCAACAAAATCACCGCAGAGCACAAAAAATTCGCTTCCAACGAAATGACTCCAGAGCACAGAAAACACGCATCCAAGGAAATGACCCCAGAACACAAAAAATTCCCTTCAAACGAAATCAACATGAAACATAAAAAAAATCGCTTCCATCGAAATCACCACAGAAGGCAAAAAATTCGCTCCGAACCAAATCACCCCTGAACACAAAAAATTCGCTTTCAACGAACTCACCCGAGAACACACAAAATTCGCTTCCAACGAAAATACCGGAGAAGACAAAAAATTAGCTTTCAATGAAATGACTCAAGAACAAAAAAAATTTGCTTCCAAAGAAATTACCCCAGAACACAAAAATTCGCTTCCAACGAAATCACCCCAAAACACAAAAATTCGCTTCCAAAGAAAACACCCTAGAACACAAAAATTTCGCTTCCAACTAAATCACCCCAGAGAACAAAAAATTCACTTCCAACGAAATGTCTCTAGAGCACAGAAAACACGCTTCCAATGAAATGACCCCATATTTCAAAAATTTGCTTCCAACGATATCACCCGAGTACACAAAAAATTCGCCTCCAACGAAATCACCCCAGAACACAAAAAAATTCCCTTTCAACAAAATCACCCGAGAACAAAAATATTGGCTTCCAATGAAATTACCCCAGGACAGAAAAAAATTGCTTCCATCGAAATCACCCCAGAACACAAAAAATTCACTTCCAAAGAAATTACCCCAGAACACAAAAATTCCCTTTCAACGAAATCACCCTAGAACACAAAAAATTCTCTTTCAACGAAATCAACCGAGAACACAAAAAATTGGCTTCCATGTTAATTACAACAGAATACAAAAAATTCGCTTCCAACGAAATCATCCCAGAACAGAAAAATTTGCTTCCAAAGAAATCACCCCAAAACACAAAAATTCCCTTTCAATGAAATCACCCTAGAACACAAAAAATTCTCTTTCAACGAAATCAACCGAGAACACAAAAAATTGGCTTCCAAGTTAATTACAACAAAATACAAAAAATTCGCTTCCAACGAAATCATCCCAGAACACAAAAAATTTGCTTCCAAAGAAATCACCACAGAACACAAAAATTTCCATTCCATCAAAATGAATCCAGAACAGAGAAAACAGGCTTCCAACGAAATCATCCCAGAACACAAAAAATTCGCTTCCAACAATATTACCCCAGAACACAAAAAATTTGATTCCAACAAAATTACCCCAGAACACAAAAAAATTCGCTTCCAAAGAAATTACCCCAGAACACAAGAAATTCGCTTCCAACGAAGTCACCCCAGAACCCCAAAAATTTGCTCCCAACGAAATGACTCCAGAGCACAGAAAACATGCTTCCAACGAAATGACCCCCACTTCAAAAATTTGCTTACATCGAAAAAACCGAAGAACACAAAAAAATTCTCTTCCAAAGATATTACCCAAGAAGACAAAAAATTCTTTTCCAACGAAGTCTCCTGAGAACACAAATATTCATTTCCAACGAAATCACCCCAGAGCACAAAAACTTGGCTTCCAAACAAATGACTCCAGAGCACAGAAAACACGCTTAGAACGAAATGACCCCCTACTTCAAAAATTTGCTTCCATCGAAATCACCCGAGAACACAAAAAATTCGCTTCCAAAGAAATTGCCCCAGAACACAAAAAATTCGCTGCCAACGACATCATTGTAGAACACAAAAAATTCGCTTTCAACGAAATCACCCGAGAATACAAAAAAATTGCTTCCAACGTAATTACCTCAGAACACAAAAAATTCGCTTCCGACAAAATCACCTGGGAACACAAACATTCGCTTCTAACGAAATCACCCGAAAGCACAAAAAATTCGCTTCCAAAGAAATCACCCTAGAACATAAATAATTATCTTCCATCGAAATCACCCCAGAACCAAAAAATTTGCTTCCAAAAAATTACCCAGAACACAAAAATTCGCTTCCAATGAAACCGCCCTACAACACAAAAAATTTGCTTCCAAAGAAATCACCCTAAAACACAAAAATTTCGCATCCAACGAAATGACTCCAGAACACTGAAAACACAATTCCAACGAAATCACCCCAGAACACAAAAAATTCGCTTCCAACGAAATCACCCCCGAGCACAAAAAATTTGCTTCCAACAAAATTAACCCAGAACACAAAAAAATTCGCTTCCTTAGAAATTACCCCAGAAGACAAGAAAGTCGCTTCCAACGAAATCACCCCAGAGCACAAATTATTCCCTTCCAAAGAAATGACCCCATACTTCAAAAATTTGCTTCCATCGAAATCACATAAGAACACAAAAAATTCGCTTCCAACGAAATTACCCTAGAGCACAAAAAATTCGCTTCCAACGAAATTACCACAGAACACAAAAAATTCGCAGCCAACGAAATGACCCCAGAATCCCAAAAATTTGCTTCCAACGAAATGACTCCAGAGCAAAGAAAACACGCTTCCAACGAAATGAACCCCTACTTCAAAAATTTGCTTCCATCGAAAAAAATGGAGAACACAAAAAATTCGCTTCCAACAAAATTACTCAGGAACACAAATACTCGCTTCCAACGAAATGACGCCAGAGCACAAAAAATTCGCTTGCAACGAAATCCCCCGAGAACATAAAAAATTCGCTTGCAATGAAAAGACTCTAGAGCACAGAAAACATGCTTCCAACGAAATGACCCCCTACTTCAAAAATTCGCTTCCATCGAAATCAACCGAGAACACAAAAAATTCGTTTCCAACGAAATTACGCAAGAACACAAGAAATTCGCTTAAAACGAAATCACCCCAAAGCAAAAAATTCGCTTCCAACGAAATCCCCCTAGAATATAAAAAATTCGCTTCCATCGAAAACACCCGAGAACACAAAAAATTCGCTTCCAAAGAAATTACCCCAGAAGTCAAGAAATTCGCTTCCAACAAAATCAAACCAAAGCACAAAAAATTCGCTTCCAACGAAATAACCCTAAAACACAAAAAATTTGATTTCAATCAAATCACCCGAATACACAATAAATTCACTTCCAAAGAAATCACCCCAGAGCAAAAAAAATTCCCTTCCAACAAAATCACTCGAGAACACAAATATAGACTTCCAAAGAAATGACTCCAGAACACAAAAAATTCGCTTCCAAAGAAATCACCCCAGAACACAAAAAATTCGCTCCCAACGCAATGACTCCAGAGCACAGAAAACACGCTTTCAACAAAATGACCCCCTACTTGAAAAATTTGCTTCCATCGAAATCACCCGAGAACACAAAAATTTCGCTTCCAAAGAAATTACCCCAGAACACAAAAAATTCGCTTCCAAAGAAATCACCCTAGAAAATAAAAAATTATCTTCCATCGAAATCACCCCAGAACAAAAAAATTCACTTCCAAAAAATTACCCCAGAATACAAAAATTTGCTTCCAACGAAACCTCCCCAGAACACAAAAAATTTGCTTCCAAAGAAATCACCCTAGAACACAAAAATTTCGCATCCACCGAAATGACTCCAGAACACTGAAAACATGATTCCAACGAAATCACCCCAGAACACAAAAAATTCGCTTCCAACGAAATCACCACCGAGCACAAAAAATTTGCTTCCAACAAAATTAACCCAGAACACAAAAAAATTTGCTTCCTTAGAAATTACCCCAGAAGACAAGAAATTCGCTTCCAACGAAATCACTCCAGAGCACAAATTATTCGCTTCCAAAGAAATGACCCCATACTTCAAAAATTTGCTTCCATCGAAATCACATAAGAACACAAAAAATTCGCTTCCAACGAAATTACCCCAGAACACAAAAAAATCGCTTCCAACGAAATGACCCAAGAATCCCAAAAAATTGCTTCCAATGAAATGACTCCAGAGCACAGAAAACCCGCTTCCAACGAAATGACCCCCTACTTCAAAAATTTGCTTTCATCGAGAAAAATGGAGAACACAAAAAATTCGCTTCCAAAAAAAATCACCTGGAAACACAAACATTCGCTTCCAACAAAATCACCCCAGAAAAAAAAATTTGCTTCCAAAGAAATTACCCAGAACACAAAAATTCGCTTCCAACGAAATCACCCCAGAACAGAAAAAATTCGCTTCCAAAGAAATCACCCTAGAACACAAAAATTTCTCTTCCAAAGAAATGACTCCATAACACTGAAAACACGCTTCCAACGAAATCACCACAGAACACAAAAAATTCTCTTCCAAGGAAATTACCCCAGAACACAAAAAATTCGCTTCCAACGAAATCAATCCAGAAAACAAAAAAATTTCCTTCCATCGAAATCACCTGAGAACAGAAAAAATTCGCTTCAATCGAAATCACCAGAGAACACAGAAAAATTCAATTCCAACAAAATTACCCCAGAACACAAGAAAATCGCTTCCAACGAAATGACCCCATACTTCAAAACTTTGTTTCCATCGAAATTACCTGAGAACACAAAAAATTCGCTTCCAACGAAATTACCCCAGAACACAAGAAAATCGCTTCCAATGAAATCACCCCAGAGCACAAAAAATTCGCTTCCAACGAAATCACCCTCGAACACAAAAAAATTCGCTTTCAATGAAATAACCCAAAAAAACCCAAAAAATTCGTTTCCAAATAAATCACCCCAGAGCACAAAAAATTTGCTTCCAACGAAATGACTCCAGTGCACAGAAAACACGCTTCCAAGGAAATGACCCACTACTTCAAAAATTTGCTACCATCGAAAAAAACGGCGAACACAAAAAATTCGCTTCCAACGAAATTACCCCAGAACACAAAAAATTCGCTTGCAACGAAATCTCCTGAGAACACAAATATTCGCTTCCAACGAAATCACCCCAGAGAACAAAAAATTCGCTTCCAACGAAATCACCCCAGAGAACCAAAAATTCGCTTCCAACGAAATGTCTCCAGAGCACAGAAAACACGCTTCTAACGAAATGTCCCCATACTTCAAAATTTTGCTTCCATCGAAATCACCCGAGAACACAAAAAATTCGCTTCCAAAAAAATTACCGGAAACACAAATATTCGCTTCCAACGAAATCACCAGAGAACACAAATATTGCCTTCCATCGAAATCACCCCAGAAGACAAAAAAATTCGCTTCCAAAGAAATTAACCCAGAACACAAAAATTCACTTCCAACGAAATAGCCCCAGAAATCAAAAATTTCGCTTCCAACGAAATTACCACAAAACACAAAAAATTCCCTTCCAACGAAATCACCGGTGAACACAAATATTTGCTTACAAAGAAATCACCGCAGAACACAAAAATTTAGCTTCCAATGACATGACTCCAGAGCACAGAAGACACGCTTCCAAGGAAATTACCGGAAACACAAATATTCGCTTCCAACGAAATCACCAGAGAACACAAATATTGCCTTCCATCGAAATCACCCCAGAACACAAAAAATTTGCTTCCAAGAAATTACCCCAGAACACAAGAAATTTGCTTCCAACAAAATCACCACAAAGCACAAAAAATTTGCATCCAACGAAATCCTCCGAGAACATAAAAAATTCGCTTGCAATGAAACGACTCTAGAGCACAGAAAACATGCTTCCAACCAAATGACCCCCTACTTCAAAAATTTCCTTCCATCAAAAAAACCGGAGAACACAAAAAATTTGCTTCCAACAAAATTACTAAGGAACACAAATATTCGCTTCCAATGAAATCACCACAGAGCACAAAAAATTCGCCTCCAACGAAATCCCCCTAAAACATAAAAAATTCGTTTCCATCGAAATCACCCGAGAACACAAAAAATTCGCTTCCAAAGAAATTACCTCAGAAGTCAAGAAATTCGCTTCCAAAAAATCACACCAAAGTACAAAAAATTCGCTTCCAACGAAATAACCCTAAAACACAAAAAATTCGCTTTTAATCAAATCACCCGAAAACACAATAAATTCGCTTCCAAAGAAATAACCCCAGAGCACAAAAAATTCCCTTCCACCAAAATCACTCGAGAACACAAATATAGACTTCCAATGAAATTACCCCAGAACACATAAAATTTGCTTCCAAAGAAATCACCGCAGAACACAAAAATTTAGCTTCCAATGACATGACTCCAGAGCACAGAAGACACGCTTCCAAGGAAATTACCGGAAACACAAATATTCGCTTCCAACGAAATCACCAGAGAACACAAATATTGCCTTCCATCGAAATCACCCCAGAACACAAAAAATTTGCTTCCAAGAAATTACCCCAGAACACAAGAAATTTGCTTCCAACAAAATCACCACAAAGCACAAAAAATTTGCATCCAACGAAATCCTCCGAGAACATAAAAAATTCGCTTGCAACGAAACGACTCTAGAGCACAGAAAACATGCTTCCAACCAAATGACCCCCTACTTCAAAAATTTCCTTCCATCAAAAAAACCGGAGAACACAAAAAATTTGCTTCCAACAAAATTACTAAGGAACACAAATATTCGCTTCCAATGAAATCACCACAGAGCACAAAAAATTCGCCTCCAACGAAATCCCCCTAAAACATAAAAAATTCGTTTCCATCGAAATCACCCGAGAACACAAAAAATTCGCTTCCAAAGAAATTACCTCAGAAGTCAAGAAATTCGCTTCCAAAAAATCACACCAAAGTACAAAAAATTCGCTTCCAACGAAATAACCCTAAAACACAAAAAATTCGCTTTTAATCAAATCACCCGAAAACACAATAAATTCGCTTCCAAAGAAATAACCCCAGAGCACAAAAAATTCCCTTCCACCAAAATCACTCGAGAACACAAATATAGACTTCCAATGAAATTACCCCAGAACACATAAAATTTGCTTCCAAAGAAATCACCCCAGAACACAAAATATTCGCTTCCAAAGCAACGATTCCAGAGCACAGAAAACACGCTTCCAACAAAATGACCCCCTACTTGAAAAATTTGCTTCCATCGAAATCACCCGAGAACACAAAAAATTCGCTTCCAAAGAAATTACCCCAGAACACAAAAAATTCGCTGCCAACGACATCATTGTAGAACACAAAAAATTCGCTTTCAATGAAATCACCCGAGAATACAAAAAAATTTGCTTCCAACGTAATTACCTCAGAACACAAAAAATTCGCTTCCTACAAAATCACCCAGGAACACAAACATTTGCTTCTAACGAAATCACCCCAAAGAACAAAAAATTCGCTTCCAAAGAAATCACCCTAGAACATAAAAAATTATCTTCCATCGAAATCACCACAGAACAAAAAAAATTTGCTTCCAAAAAATTACCCCAGAACACAAAAATTGGCTTCCAACAAAACCTCCCCAGAAAACAAAAAATTTGCTTCCAAAGAAATCACCCTAGAACACAAAAATTTCGTGTCCAACGAAATGACTCCAGAACACTGAAAACACGCTTCCAAGGAAATCACGCCAGAACACAAAAAATTCGCTTCCAACGAAATCACCCCCGAGCACAAAATATTTGCTTCCAACAAAATTAACCCAGAACACAAAAAAATTCGCTTCCTTAGAAATTACCCCAGAAGACAAGAAATTCGCTTCCAACGAAATCACCCCAGAGCACAAATTATTCCCTTCCAAATAAATAACCCCATACTTCAAAAATTTGCTTCCATCGAAATCACCCGAGAACACAAAAAATTCGCTTCCAACGAAATTACCCCAGAACACAAAAAAATTCGCTTGCTACGTAATGTCCTGAGAACACAAATATTTGTTTCAAACAAAATCAGCCCAGAGCACAAAAAATTCGCTTCCAACGAAATCAATCCAGAAAACAAAAAAATTTCCTTCCATCGAAATCACCTGAGAACAGAAAGAATTCGCTTCAATCGAAATCACCAGAGAACACAGAAAAATTCAATTCCAACGAAATTACCCCAGAACACAAGAAATGCGCTTCCAACGAAATGACCCCATACTTCAAAACTTTGTTTCCATCGAAATCACCCGAGAACAGAAAAAATTCGCTTCCAACGAAATTACCCCAGAACACAAAAAATTCGCTTTCAACGAAATCACACTAGAACACAAAAAATTTGCTTTCAACGAAATCACCTGAGAACACAAAAAATTGCCTTCCAACGAAATCACCCCAGAACAGAAAAAAATCGCTTCCAAAGAAATCACCCTAGAACACAAAAATTTTGCTTCCAACGAAATGACTCCATAACACTGAAAACACGCTTCCAAAGAAATCACCCCAGAACACAAAAAATTCGCTTCCAACGAAATCAATCCAGAAAACAAAAAAATTTCCTTCCATCGAAATCACCTGAGAACAGAAAAAATTCTCTTCAATCTAAATCACCAGAGAACACAGAAAAATTCAATTCCAATGAAATTACCCCAGAACACAAGAAATTCGCTTCCAACGAATAGACCCCATACTTCAAAACTTTGCTTCCCTCGAAATCACCCGAGAACAGAAAAAATTAGCTTCCAACGAAATTACCCCAGAACACAAAAAATTCGCTTCCAACGAAATTACCCCAGAACACAAGAAAATCGCTTCCAATGAAATCACCCCAGAGCACTAAAAATTCGCTTCCAACAAAATCACCCTCGAACACAAAAAATTCGCTTTCAATGAAATCACCCAAGAAACAAAAAATTCGCTTCCAAATAAATCACCCCAGAGCACAAAAAATTCGCTTCCCACGAAATAACTCCAGAGCACAGAAAACACGCTTCCAATGAAATGACCCCCTACTTCAAAAATTTGCTTCCATCGAAAAAAACGGCGAACACAAAAAATTCGCTTCCAACGAAATTACCACAGAACACAAATAATTCGCTTGCAACGGAATCTCCTGAGAACACAAATATTCGCTTCCAACGAAAAAACCCCAGAGCACAAAAAATTCGCTTCCAATGAAATCACCCCAGAGAACAAAAAATTCGCTTCCAAAGAAATGTCTCCAGAGCACAGAAAACACGCTTCCAACGAAATGACCCCATACTTCAAAATTTTGCTTCCATCGAAATCACCTGAGAACACAAAAAATTCGCTTCCAACAAAATTACCGGAAACACAAATATTCGCTTCCAACGAAATCACCAGAGAACGCAAATATTGCCTTCCAACGAAATCACCCCAGAAAACAAAAAAATTCGCTTCCAAAGAAATTACCCCAGAACACAAAAATTCACTTCCAACAAAATAGCCCCAGAAATCAAAAATTTCGCTTCCAACGAAATTACCACAAAACACAAAAAATTCGCTTCCAACGAAATCACCGGTGAACACAAATATTTGCTTGCAAAGAAATCACCGCAGAAGACAAAAATTTAGCTTCCAATGACATGACTCCAGAGCACAGAAAACACGCATCCAAGGAAATCACGCCAGAAAACAAAAAATTCACTTCCAACGAAATTACCCCAGAAGACAAAAAATTCTTTTCCAACGAAATCTCCTGAGAACACAAATATTCGCTTCCAACGAAATCAACCCAGAGCACAAAAATTTAGCTTCCAAAGAAATGACTGCAGAGCACAGAAAACATGCTTCCAAGGAAATCACCCCAGAACACAAAAAATTCTCTTCCAACGAAATCAACCCAGAACACAAAAAAATTTGGTTCCATCGAAATCACCCGAGAATACGAAAAGTTCGCTTCCAATGAAATTGCCCCAGAACACAAAAAATTCGCTTCCAATGAAATCACCCCAGAACACAAAAAACTCACTTCCAACGAAATTACTCCAGAGCACAGAAAACATGCTTCCAACGAAATGACCCACTACTTCAAAAATTTGCTTCCATCGAAAAAAATGGAGAACAAAATCTACGCTTCCAACGAAATTACCTGAGAGCACAAAAAATTCGCTTTCAACGAAATCACCCGAGAACACAAAAAAATGGCTTCCAACATAATTATCCCAGAACAGAAAAAATTTGCTTCCATCCAAATCACAACAGAACACAAAAAATTTGCTTCCAAAGAAATCACCCCAGAACACAAAAATTCGCTTCCAACGAAATCACCCCAGAACAGAAAAAATTCGCTTCCAAAGAAATCACCCTAGGACACAAAAAATTATCTTCCAAGGAAATTACCTCTGAACACAAAAAATTTGCTTCCAACGAAATCAATCCAGAAAACAAAAAAATTTCCTTCCATCGAAATCACCTGAGAACAGAAAAAATTCGCTTCAATCGAAATCACTAGAGAACACAGAATAATTTAATTCCAACGAAATTGCACCAGAACACAAGAAATTCGCTTCCAACGAAATGAACCCATACTTCAAAACTTTGTTTTGATTGAAATCACCTGAGAACACAAAAAATTCGCTTCCAACGAAATTCCCCAGAACACAAAAAATTCGCTTCCAACGAAATTACCCCAGAACACAAGAAAATCGCTTCCCATGAAATCACCCCAGAGCACAAAAAATTTGCTTCCAACGAAATCACCCTCGAACACAAAAAATTCGCTTCCAACGAAATCACCCCAGAGCACAAAAAATTTGCTTCCAACGAAATGACTCAGGAGCACAGAACACACGCTTCCAACGAAATGACCCCTACTTCAAAAATTTGCTTCCATCGAAAAAAACGGCGAACACAAAAAATTCGCTTCCAACAAAATTACCCCAGAACACAAAAAATTGGCTTGCAACGAAATCTCCTGAGAACACAAATATTCGCTTCCAACAAAATCACCCCAGAGAACAAAAAATTCGCTTCCATCGAAATCACCAGAGAACACAAAAAATTCGCTGCCAACGACATCACTGTAGAACACAAAATATTCGCTTTCAATGAAATCACCCGAGAATACAAAAAAAAATTGCTTCCAATGTAATTACCTCAGAACACAAATAATTCGCTTCCTTCAAAATCACCCGGGAACACAAACATTCGCTTCCAACGAAATCACCCCAAAGCACAAAAAATTCGCTTCCAAAGAAATCACCCTAGAACATAAAAACTTCTTTTCCAATAAAATCACCCAAGACAAATATTGGCTTCCAACTAAATCACCCCAGAGAACAAAAAATTCGCTTCCAAAGAAATCACCCAAGAACACAAAAAATTCCCTTACAACGAAATCACGCGAGAACACAAAAAATTCGCGTCAAACGAAATTACCACAGAATAGAGAAAATTTACTTCCAACCAAATCAACGCAGAGCACATAAAATTCCCTTCCAACAAAATCACCGGAGAACACAAATATTGGCTTCCAATAAAATTACCCAGAACAGAAAAAAATTTGCTTCCAAAGAAATCACTCCAGAGCACAAAAAATTCCCTTCCACCAAAATCAACGGAGAACACAAATATTGGCTTCCAACGAAATTACCCCAGAACAGAAAAAATTTGCTTCCAAAGAAATTACCACAGAGCACAAAAAACTCGCTTCCAACGAAATGACTCCAGAGCACAGAAAAAAAACTTCCAATGAAATGACACCCTACTTCAAATATTAGCTTCCATCGAAAAAACAGGAGACAAAAAAAAATCGCTTCCAATGAAATCACCCTAGAACACAAAAAATTTGCTTTCAACGAAATCACTCGAGAAAAAAAATTGGCTTCCAACGTAATTATCCCAGAACAGAAAAAATTTGCTTCCATCCAAATCACAACAAAACACAAAAAAAGTGCTTCCAAAGACATCAGCCCAGAACACAAAAAATTGCTTCCAACGAAATCACCCCAGATCACAAAAAATTAGCTTCCTAAGAAATCACCCAAGATCACAAAAATTTCGCTTCCAACGAAATGACTCCAGAACACAGAAAACACGCTACCAATGAAATAACCCGAGAACACAAAAAATTCGCTACCAAAGAAATGACTCCAGAGCAAAGAAAACATGCTTCCAATGAAATGACCCCCAACTTCAAAAATTTGATTCCATCGAAATCACAGGAGAACACAAAAAATTCGCTTCCAACAAAATTACCCCAGAACACAAAAAATTCGCTTCCAATGAAATCACCCTAGAACACAAAATATTCGCTTTCAACGAAATCACCCGAGAACACAAAATTTGGCTTCCAACGATATTACCCCAGAACAGAAAAAATTTGCTTCCAATGAAATCACTCCAGAACATAAAAAATTCGCTTCCAACGAAATGACTCCAGAGCACAGAAAACATGCTTCTAACAAAATCACCCCATACTTGAAAAAATTTGCTTCCAACGAAATTACCACAGAACAGAAAAAATTTGCTTGCAACGAAATCACCCCAGAGCACAAAAAATTTGCTTCCGAAGTAATCACCCTAGAGAACAAAAAATTCGCTTTCAAAGAAATCACCTCAGAACACAAAAAATTTGCTTCCAAGAATATTACCCAAGAACAGAAAACATTCTATTCTATCGTAATGAACCCGGAGCACAAAAAATTCGTTCCCAACGAAATCACACCAGAACACAAAAAATTCGCTTCCAACGAAATCATCACAGAAGACACAAAATTTGCTTTCAAAGAAATGACTCCAGAGTACAGAAAACAGCTTAAAACGAAATTACCCCATACTTCAAAAAAATTCGCTTCCAACGAAATAGCCCCAGAACACAAAAAATTCTCTTCCAACGAAATCAACCCAGAACACAACATATTCGCTTGCATCAAAATCACAACAGAAATCAAAAAATACGCTTCCAAAGAAATTACCCCGGAACACAAAAATACGCTTCCAACGAAATGACTCCAGAGCACAGAAAACATGCTTCGAACAAAATCACCCTGAAGATAAAAAATTCGCTTCCAACGAAATTACCCAAGAACACAAAACATTAAAGTAAAAAATTTACTTCCAAACAAATCAACCAAGAGCACAAAAAATTCCCTTCCAAAAAAATCAGCCGAGAACACAAATATTGGCTTCCAACGAAATTACCCCAGGACAGAAAAAATTTGCTTCCAAAGAAATCACCACAGAGGACAAAAAATTCACTTTCAACGAAATGACCCTAGAACAAAAAAAATACGCTTTCAACGAAATCACCTGAGAACACAAAATTTTGCTTCCAAAGAAATTACCAGAGAACAGAAAATATTTGTTTCCAAAGAAATCACCCCAGAACATAAAAAAATCGCTTCGAACGAAATGACTCCAGAGCACAGAAAACACGCTTCTAAAGAAATCACCCCATACTTCAAAAAATTTCCTTCCAACGAAACCACCCCAGAGCAAAAGAAATTCTCTTCCAACGAAATTACCCCAGAACACAAAAAAATTCGCTTCCAATGAAATTACCCCAGAACACAAGACATAAGCTTCCAAGGAAATCACCCCAAAGCACAAAAAATTCGCTTCCAATGAAATGACGCCCTACTTCAAAAATTTGCTTCCATCGAAAAAACAGGAGAACACATAAAATTCGCTTTCAACGAAATTACCCCAGAACATAAAAAATCGCTTCCATTGAAATCACCACAGAAGACAAAAAAATTTGCTTCCAACCAAATCACCCCGAGCACAAAAAATTCGCTTCCAACGAAATCACCCTAGAACATAAAAAATTCGCGTTCAACGAAATCACCCGACAACACAAAAAAATTGCTTCCAACGAAATTATCCCAGAACACAAAAAAGACGCTTCCAACGAAATGGCCCCCTACGTCAAAAATTTGCTTCCATCGAAAAAACCGAAGAACACAAAAAATTCTCTTCCAACGATATTACCCAAGAAGACAAAAAATTCTTTTCCAACGAAATCTCCTGAGAACACAAATATTCGCTTTGAAAGATATCATTCCAGAGCACGAAAAATTGTTTCCAACGAAATCACCCTAGAACACAAAAATTCCCTTTCAACGAAATTTCCGGAGAACACGAAAAATTGGCTTCCGACGAAATCACCCCAGAACACAAAAAATTCACTTGCAACGAAATCTCCTGAGTACACAAATATTCACTTACAACGAAATCCCCCCAGAGCACAAAAAATTCGCTTCCAACGAAATGACTCCAGAGCACAGAAAATACGCTTCCAACGAAATGACCCCCTACTTCAAAAACTTGCTTCCATCGAAAAAACAGGAGAACACAAAAAATTCTCTTCCAACGATGTTACCCCAGAAGACAAAAAATAATTTTCCAACGAAATCTCCTGAGAACACAAATATTCGCTTCCAAAAATATCATCCCAGAGCACAAAAATTCGCTTCCAACGAAATCACCCTAGAACACCAAAATTCGCTTCCAACGAAATCACCCCAAAACACAATAATTCCCTTTCAACGAAATCAACCGAGAACACAAAAAAATTCGCTTCCAACGAAATCACGCCAGAGCACAAAAAATCGCTTCCAACGAAAATGACTCCAGAGCAAGAAAATACGCTTCCAATTAAATGACCCCAGAACAGGAAGAATTCCCTTCCAATGAAATCACCCTAGAACATAAAAAAATCGGGTCCATGAAAATCACCACAGAAGACAAAAAATTCGCTTCCAACCAAACCACCCCAGAGCACAAAAAATTCGCTTCCAATGAAAACACCCTAGAACATAAAAAATTCGCTTCCAACGAAATTCCCCCAGAACACAAAAAATTCACTTCCAACGAAATGACTCCAGAGCACAGAAAACATGCTTCCAACGAAATGATCCCATACTTCAAAAATTTGCTTCCATCAAAAAAACCGGAGAAAACAAAAAATTCGCTTCCAACCCAATTACCCCAGAACACAAAAAATTCGCTTCCAACGAAATGACTCCAGAGCACAGAAAACACGCTTCCAACGAAATGATCCCATACAACAAAAATTTGCTTCCATCGAAATCACCCGAGAACACAAAAAATTCGCTTGCAACGAAATTATCCCAGAAGACAAACATTCTTTTCCAACGAAATCTCCTGAGAACACAAATATTCGCTAGCAAAGATATCATCCCAGAGCAGAAAAAATTCGCTTCCAACGAAATCACAAGAGAACACAAAAAATTCGCTTCCAACGAAATCACCCCGGAGCACAAAAAATTCACTTCAAACAAAATGACTCCAGAGCACAGAAAACACGCTTCCAACAAAATGACCCCCTACATCAAAAATTTGCTTCCATCGAAAAAACCGGAGAACACAAAATCTTCTATTCCAACGATATTACGCCAGAAGACAAAAAATTCTTTTCCAACGAAATCTCCTGAGAACAAAAATTTCGATTCGAAAGATATCATCCCAGAGCACGAAAAATCCGCTTCCAAGGAAATCACCCTAGAACACAAAAATTCCCTTTCAATGAAATCACCCGAGAACCCCAAAAATTGGCTTCCAACAATTCACCACAGAACACAAAAAATTCGCTTGCAACGAAATCTCCTGAGTACACAAATATTCACTTACAACGAAATCACCCCAGAGCACAAAAAATTCGCTTCCATCAAAATGACCCCAGAGCACAGAAAACGCGCCTCCAAAGAAATGACCCCGTACTACAAAAATTTGCTTCCATCGAAAAAACCAGAGAACACAAAAAATTCTCTTCCAAAGATATTACCCCAGAAGACAAAAATTCTTTTCCAATGAAATCTCCTGAGAACACAATTATTCGCTTCCAAAGATATCATCCCAGAGCACAAAAAATTCGCTTCCAACGAAATCACCCTAGAACACAAAAATTCCCTTTCGACGAAATCACCCGAGAACACAAAATTTTGGTACCAACAAAATCACCCCAGAACACAAAAAATTCGCTTCCACCGAAATCACCCCAGAGCAAAAAAAATTCGCTTTCAACAAAATGACTCCAGAGAACAGAAAATATGCTTCCAATGAAATGAACCCAGAACACAAAGAATTCCCTTCCAACGAAATCACCCTAGAACATAAAAAAATCTCTTCCATCGAAATCACCACAAAATACAAAAAATTTGCTTCCAACCAAATCACCCCAAAGCACAAAAAATTTGCTGCCAACGAAATCACCCCAGAGCACAAAAAATTCGCTTTCAACAAAATGACTCCAGAGCACAGAAAACACGCTTCCAACGAAATGATCCCATACTTTAAAAATTTGCTTCCTTCGAAATCACGCGAAAACACAAAAAATTAGCTTTCAACAAAATTACCCCAGAAGACAAAATAATCTTTTCCAACAAAATCTCCGTAGAACACAAATATTCGCTTCCAAAAATATCATCCCAGAGCAGAAAAAATTCCTTTTAACGAAATTACACGAGGACACAAAAAATTCGCTTCCAACGAAATGACTCCAGAGCACAGAAAACACGCTTCCAACGAAATGACCCCCTACTTCAAAAATTTGCTTACATCGAAAAAACCGGAGAACACAAAAAATTCTATTCCAACAATATTACCCCAGAAGACAAAAAATTCCTTTCCAAAAAAAATCTCCTGAGAACACAAATATTCACTTCCAAAAATAACCCAGAGTAGAAAAAATTCGCTTCAAACGAAATCACCTGAGAACACAAAAAATTCGCTTCCAACGAAATCACCCCAGAGCACAAAAAATTCGCTTTGAACAAAATGACTCCAGAGCACAGAAAACACGCTTCCAACAAAATGACCCACTACTTCAAAAATTTGCTTCAATCGAAAAACCCGGCGAACACAAAAAATTCTCTTCCAACGATATTACCCCAGAAGACAAAAAATTCTTTTCCAACGAAATCTCCTGAGAACACAAATATCCGCTTCCAAGGAAATCACCCCAGAGCACAAAAAATTTGCTTCCAACGAAATGACGCCAGAGCACAGAAAACACGCTTCCACCAAAATGACCCCCTAATTCAAAAATTTGCTTCCATCAAAAAAACCGGAGAGCACAAAAAATTTTCTTCCAAAGATATTACTCCAGAAGACAAAAAATTCTTTTCCAATGAAATCTCTTGAGAACACAAATATTTGCTTCCAAAGATATCATCCCAGAGCACAAAAAATTCACTTCCAACGAAATCACTGTAGAACACAAAAATTCCCTTTCAATGAAATCACCCGAGAATACAAAAAATTCACTTCCAACGAAATCACCCCAAAACAAAAAAATTTGGCTCGCAACGAAATCTCCTGAGAACACAAATACTTGCTTCCAACGAAATCATCCCAAAGCAGAAAAAATTCTCTTCCAACGAAATGACTCCAGAGCACATAAAACACGCTTCCAAAGAAATGACCCCCTACTACAAAAATTTGCTTCCATCGAAAAAACTGGAGAACACAAAAAATTCTCTTCCAATGATATTACCCCAGAAGACAAAAACTTCTTTTCCAACGAAATCTCCTGAGAACACAAATATTCACTTCCAAAGATATCATACCAGAGCACAAAAAATTCGCTTCCAATGAAATCACCCTAGAACACAAAAATTCCCTTTCAACGAAATCACCCGAGAACACAAAAAATTCGCTTCCAACGAAATCACCCCAGAGCTCAAAAAATTCGCTTCCAACAAAATGACTCCAGAGCACAGAAAATATGCTTCCAATGAAATGACCCCAGAACAGAAAAAATTCCCTTCCAACGAAATCACCATAGAACATAAAAAATCTCTTCCATCGAAATCACCACAGAAGACAAAAAATTCGCTTCCAACCAAATCACAACAGAACACAAAAAATTTGCTTCCAACGAAATCACCCTAGAACATAAGAAATTCGCTTCCAACGAAATCACCCGAGAACACAAAAAATTCGCTTCCAACCAAATCACCCCAGAGCACAAAAAATTCGCATCCAACAAAATCACCCGAGAACACAAAAAATTCGGTTCCAACGTAAATACACCAAAACACAAAAAATTCAGTTGCAACAAAATCTTCTGAGAACACATATATTCGCTTCCAACGAAAACACTCCAGAACACAAAAATTTCACTTCCAACGAAATAACTCCTGAGCACAGAAAACACGCTTCAAACAAAATGACCGCCTACTTCAAAAATTTGCTTCATTCGAAAAAACCGGAGAGCACAAAAAATTCTCTTCCAAAGATATTACCGCAGAAGACAAAAAATTCTTTTCCAACGAAATCTCTTGAGAACACAAATATTCGCTTCCAAATATATCATCCCAGAGCAGAAAAAATTCGCTTCCAAAGAAATCACCCGAGAACACAAAAATTCCCTTTCAATGAAATCATCCGAGAACACAAAGATCGCTTCCAACGAAATCACCCCAGAACACAAAAATTTTGCTTGCAACTAAATCTCCTGAGAACACAAATATTTGCTTCCAACGAAATCAGCCCGAGCACAAAAAATTCGCTTCCAACGAAATGACTCCAGAGCACAGAAATCACGCTTCCAATGAAATGACCCCCTACTTCAAAAATTTGCTTCCATTGAAAAAACAGGAGAACACAAAAAATTCTCTTCCAACGATATTACCCCAGAAGACAAAAAATTCTTTTCCAACGAAATCTCCTGAGAACACAAATATCCGCTTCCAACGAAAACACCCCAGAGCACAAAAAATTTGCTTCCAACGAAATGAATCCAGAGCACAGAAAACACGCTTCCACCGAAATGACCCCCTAATTCAAAAATTTGCTTCCATCAAAAAAACCGGAGAGCACAAAAAATTTTCTTCCAAAGATATTACTCCAGAAGACAAAAAATTCTTTTCCAACGAAATCTCTTGAGAACACAAATATTTGCTTCCAAAGATATCATCCCAGAGCACAAAAAATTCACTTCCAACGAAATCACCCTAGAACACAAAAATTCCCTTTCAACGAAATCACCCGAGAATACAAAAAATTCACTTCCAACGAAATCACCCCAAAACAAAAAAATTTGGCTCGCAACGAAATCTCCTGAGAACACAAATACTTGCTTCCAACGAAATCATCCCAGAGCACAAAAAAATTCGCTTCCAATGAAATGACTCCAGAGCACATAAAACACGCTTCCAAAGAAATGACCCCCTACTATAAAAATTTGCTTCCATCGAAAAAACCGGAGAACACAAAAAATTCTCTTCCAACGATATTACCCCAGAAGACAAAAACTTCTTTTCCAACGAAATCTCCTGAGAACACAAATATTCACTTCCAAAGATATCATCCCAGAGCACAAAATATTCGCTTCCAATGAAATCACCCTAGAACACAAAAATTCCCTTTCAACGAAATCACCCGAGAACACAAAAAATTCGCTTCCAACGAAATCACCCCAGAGCTCAAAAAATTCGCTTCCAACAAAATGACTCCAGAGCACAGAAAACACGCTTCCAATGAAATCACCCCATACTTTAAAAAAATTTGCTTCCAACGAAAACACCCCAGAACACAAAAAATTCGCTTCCAACGAAATCACCCCAGAGCACAAAAAATTCGCTGTCAACAAAATGACTCCAGAGCACAGAAAATATGCTTCAAATGAAATGACCCCAGAACACAAAAAATTCTTTTCCAACGAAATCACCATTGAACATAAAAAATCTCTTCCATCGAAATCACCACAGAAGACAAAAAATTCGCTTCCAACCAAATCACCACAGAACACAAAAAATTTGCTTCCAACGAAATCACCCTAGAACATAAGAAATTCGCTTCCAACGAAATCACCTGAGAAAACAAAAAATTCGCTTCCAACCAAATCACCCCAGAGCACAAAAACTTCGCTTCCAACAAAATCACCCGAGAACACAAAAAATTCGGTTCCAACGTAATTACACCAAAACACAAAAAATTCAGTTGCAACAAAATCTTCTGAGAACACATATATTCGATTCCAACGAAATCACTCCAGAACACAAAAAATTAACTTCTAACGAAATGACTCCAGAGCACAGAAAACACGCTTCAAACAAAATGACCCCCTACTTCAAAAATTTGCTTCAATCGAAAAAACCGGAGAGCACAAAAAATTCTCTTCCAACGAGATTACCCCAGAAGACAAAAAATTCTTTTCCAATGAAATCTCTTGAGAACACAAATATTCGCTTCCAAATATATCATCCCAGAGCAGAAAAAATTCGCTTCCAACGAAATCACCCGAGAACAACAAAATTCCCTTTCAATGAAATCATCCGAGAACACAAAGATCGCTTCCAACGAAATCACCACAGAGCAGAAAATATTCTCTTCCAACAAAATGACGCCAGAGCACAGAAAACATGCTTTCAATGAAATGACCCCCTACTTCAAAAATTAGCTTCCATCGAAAAGACCGGAGAACACAAAAAATTCTCTTCCAACGATATTACCCCAGAAGACAAAAAATTCTTTTCCAACAAAATCTCCTGAGAACACAAATATTCGATTCAAAAGATATCATCCCAGAGCACAAAAAATTCACTTTCAAACAAATCACGCTAGAACACAAAAATTCCCTTTCAACGAAATCTCCCGTGAACACCAAAATTCGCTTCCAACAAAATGACTCCAGAGCACAGAAAACACGCTTCCAACGAAATGACCCCCTATTTCGAAAATTTGCTTTCACCAAAAAAACCGAAGAACAAAAAAAATTCGCTTCCAATGAAGTGACACCAGACCACAGAAAACACGCTTCCAATTAAATGATCCAATACTTCAAAAATTTGGTTCCATCGAAATCAACCGAGAACAGAAAAAAATTCGCTTGCAACAAAATTACCCCAGAAGACAAAAAATTCTTTTCGACCGAAATCTCATGAGAACACAAATATTCGCTTCCAACGAAAACACCTGAGAACACAAATAATTCCCTTCCAACGTAATCACCCCAGAGCACAAAAATTCGCTTCCAACGAAATCACCCCAGAGCACAAAAAATTTGGTTCCAACAAAATTACCCCAGAACACAAAAAATTCGCTTGCAACGAAATCTTCTCAGAACACATATATTCGCTTCCAAAGAAATCACCACAGAACACAAAAAATTCGCTTCCAATAAAATGACTCCAGAGCACAGAAAACACGCTTCCAACGAAATGACCCCCTATTTCAATAATGTGCTTCCATCGAAAAAAAAGGAAAACACAAAAAATTTGCATCCAACGATATTACCCAGAACACAAAAAAATTCGCTTCCAACGAAGTGACTCCAGGGCACAGAAAACAGGCTTCCAACAAAATGATCCCATACTTCAAAAATTTACTTCCATCGAAATCACCAGAGAACACAAAAAATTCGCTTGCAACGAAATTACCCCAGAAGACAAAAAATTCTTTTCCCATGAAATCTCCTGAGAACACAAATATTCGCTTCCAACAAAATCACACGAGAACACAAAAAATTCGCTTCTATCAAAATGAATCCAGGGAACAGAAAACACGCTTGCAACGAAATGACCCCCTACTTCAAAAATTTGCTTCCATCGAAAAGACCGGAGAACACAAAAAATTCTTTTCCAACGATATTACCCAGGAAGACAAAAAATTCTTTTCCAACGAAATCTCCTGAGAACACAAATATTCGATTCAAAAGATATCATCCCAGAGCACAAAAAATTCGCTTTCAACCAAATCACGCTAGAACACAAAAATTCCCTTTCAACGAAATCTCTCGAGAACACAAAAATTCGCTTCCAACGAAATCACCGCAGAACACAAAAAATTCGCTTGCAATGAAATCTCCTGAGAACACAAATATTCACATCCCACAAAATCACCCCAGAGCACTAAAAATTCGCTTCAAAAGAAATCACCCTAGAACACAAAAAATTCGCTTCCAACGAAATTACCCAGAACACAAAAAAATCGCTTCCGACGAAATGACTCCAGAGCACAGAAAACACGCTTCCAAAGAAATGACCCCCTACTTCAAAAATTTGCTTCCTTCGAAAAGACTGGAGAACACAAAAATTCTCTTCCAACGATATTACCCAGGAAGACAAAAAATTCTTTTCCAACGAAATCTCCTGATAACACAAATATTCGATTCAAAAGATATCATCCCAGAGCACAAAAAATTCGCTTTCAACCAAATCACGCTAGAACACAAAAATTCCCTTTCAACGAAATCTCCCGAGAACACAAAAATTCGCTTCCAACGAAATCACCGCAGAACACAAAAAATTCGCTTGCAACAAAATCTCCTGAGAACACAAATATTCACTTCCAACAAAATCACCCCAGAGCACAAAAAATTCGCTTCGAACGAAATGACTCCAGAGCACAGAAAACATGCCTCCAAAGAAATGACCCCCTACTTCAAAAATTTGCTTCCATCGAAAAGACTGGAGAACACAAAAATTCTCTTCCAACGATATTACCCAGGAAGACAAAAAATTCTTTTCCAACGAAATCTCCTGATAACACAAATATTCGATTCAAAAGATATCATCCCAGAGCACAAAAAATTCGCTTTCAACCAAATCACGCTAGAACACAAAAATTCCCTTTCAACGAAATCTCCCGAGAACACAAAAATTCGCTTCCAACGAAATCACCGCAGAACACAAAAAATTCGCTTGCAACAAAATCTCCTGAGAACACAAATATTCACTTCCAACAAAATCACCCCAGAGCACAAAAAATTCGCTTCGAACGAAATGACTCCAGAGCACAGAAAACATGCCTCCAAAGAAATGACCCCCTACTACCAAAATTTGCTTCCATCGAAAAAACCTGAGAACACAAAAAATTCTCTTCCTAAGAGATTACCCCAAAAGACAAAAAATTCTTTTCCAACGAAATCTCCTGAGAACACAATTATTCGCTTCCAAATATATCATCCCAGAGCAGAAAAAAATCGCTTCCAAAGAAATCACCCGAGAACATAAAAAATTCGCTTTCAACGAAATGACTCCAGAGCACAGAAAATACGCTTCCAATGAAATGACCCCAGAACACAAAAAATTCCCTTCCAACGACATCACCCTAGAACATAAAAAAATCTCTTCCATCGAAATCACCACAGAAGACAAAAAATACGCTTCCAACCAAATCACCCCAGAGCACAAAAAATTCGCTTCCAATGAAATCAACCTAGAACATAAAAAATTCGCTTCCAACTAAATCACCAGAGAACACAAAAAATTCGGTTCCAACGAAATTACCCCAGAACACAAAAAATTCGCTTGCAACGAAATGACTCCAGAGCAAAGAAAACACGCTTCCAACGAAATGACCCCCTATTTCAATAATGTGCTTCCATCGAAAAAACCGGAGAACACAAAAAATTCGCTTCCAACGATATTATCCAGAACACAAAAAATTCGATTCCTACGAAATGACTCCAGGGCACAGAAAACACGCTTCCAACGAAATGACCCCATACTTCAAAAATTTGCTTCCATTGGAAAAACCCAAGAGCACAAAAAATTATATTCCAACGATATTACCCCAGAAGACAAAAAATTCTTTTCCAACGAAATCTCCTGAGAACACAAATATTCGCTTCCAACAAAATCACCCGAGAACACAAAAAATTCGCTTCCAACGAAATCAACAAGGAGCACAAAATTTCGCTTCCAACGAAATGACTCCAGAGCAAAGAAAACACGCTTCCAACGAAATGACTCCAGAGCACAGAAAACACGCTTCGAACGAAATGTCCCCCTACTTCAAAAATTTGCTTCCATCGAAAAGACCGGAGAACACAAAAAATTCTCTTCCAACGATATTACCCCAGAAGACAAAAAATTCTTTTCCAAGGAAATCTCCTGAAAACACAAATATTCGCTTCCAAAGATATCATCCCAGAGCACAAAAAATCGCTTCCAACGAAATCACCCTAGAATACAAAAATTCCCTTTCAACGAAATCACCCGAGAACACAAAAAATTCGCTTCCAACAAAATCACCCTCGAACACAAACAATTCGCTTCGAACGAAATGACTCCAGAGCACAGAAAACATGCCTCCAAAGAAATGACCCCGTACTACCAAAATTTGCTTACATCGAAAAAACTGGAGAACACAAAATATTCACTTCCAAAGATATCATCCCTGAGCACAAAAACTTCTTTTCCAACGAAATCTCCTAAGAACACAATTATTCGCTTCCAAATATATCATCCCAGAGTAGAAAAAATTCGCTTCCAACGAAATCACCCGAGAACACAAAAAATTCGCTTTCAACGAAATGACTCCAGAGCACAGAAAATATGCTTCCAATGAAATGACTCTAGAACACAAAAAATTCCCTTCCAACGAAATCACCCTAGAACATAAAAAAATCTCTTCCATCGAAATCACCACAGAAGACAAAAAATTCGCTTCCAACCAAATCACCCCAGAGCACAAAAAATTCGCTTCCAACGAAATCACCCTAGAACATAAAAAATTCGCTTCCAACGAAATCACCAGAGAACACAAAATATTCGGTTCCAACGAAATTACCCCAGAACACAAAAAATTCGCTTGCAACGAAATGACTCCAGAGCACAGAAAACACGCTTCCAACGAAATGACCCCCTATTTCAATAATGTGCTTCCATCGAAAAAACCGGAGAACACAAAAAGTTCGCTTCCAACAAAATCACCCTAGAACATAAAAAATTCGCTTCCAACGAAATCACCGGAGAACACAAAATATTCGGTTCCATCGAAATTACCCCAGAACACAAAAAATTCGCTTGCAACGAAATGAATCCAGAGCACAGAAAACACGCTTCCAACGAAATGACCCCCTATTTCAATAATGTGCTTCCATCGAAAAAACCGGAGAACACAAAAAATTCGCTTCCAACGAAATGACTCCAGGGCACAGAAAACACGCTTTCAACGGAATGATACCATACTTCAAAAATTTGCTTCCATCGAAATCACCCGAGAACACAAATGATTCGCTTGCAATGACATTACCCCAGAAGTCAAAAAATTCTTTTCCAACGAAATCTCCTGAGAACACAAATATTCGCTTCCAACGAAATCACCCGAGAACACAAAAAATTCGCTTCCAAGGACAGCAACACTGAGCACAAAAAATTGGCTTCCAACGAAATGACTCCAGAGCACAGAAAACACACTGCCAACGAAATGACCCCATACTTCAAAAATTTGCTTCCATTGAAAAAACCCAAGAACACAAAAAATTATATTCCAACGATATTAAACCAGAATACAAAAAATTCTTTTCCGACGAAATCTCCTGAGAATGCAAATATTCGCTTCCAAAGATATCATCCCAGAGCACAAAAAGTCGCTTCCAAAAAATCACCCTAGAACACGAAAATTCCCTTTCAACGAAATCACCAGAGAACACAAAAAATTCGCTTCCAACGAAATCACCCCAGAACACAAAAATTCGCTTTTAACAAAATGACTGCAAGGCACAGAAAACACGCTTGCAACGAAATGAACCCCTACATCAAAAATTTGCTTCTGTTGAAAATAACCGGAGATCGAAAAAATTCTCTTCCAACGAGATTACCCCAGAAGACAAAAAATTCTTTTCCAACGAAATCTCCTGAGAACACAAATATTCGCTTCCAATGATATCATCCCAGAGCAGAAAAAATTCGCTTCCAACGAAATCACCGCAGAGAACAAAAAATTCGCTTCCAACAAAATGACTCCAGAGCACAGAAAACACGCTTCCAAAGAAAAGATCCCCTACTACAAAAATGTGCTACCATCGAAAAAAAACGGAGAACACAAAAATTTCTCTTCCAAAGATATTACCCCAGAAGACAAAAATTCTTTTCCAATGAAATCTCCTGAGAACACAATTATTCGCTTCCAAAGATATCATCCCAGAGCACAAAAAATTCGCTTCCAACGAAATCACCGCAGAGAACAAAAAATTCGCTTCCAACAAAATGACTCCAGAGCACAGAAAACACGCTTCCAAAGAAATGACCCCGTACTACAAAAATTTGCTTCCATCGAAAAAACCAGAGAACACAAAAAATTCTCTTCCAAAGATATTACCCCAGAAGACAAAAATTCTTTTCCAATGAAATCTCCTGAGAACACAATTATTCGCTTCCAAAGATATCATCCCAGAGCACAAAAAATTCGCTTCCAACGAAATCACCCTAGAACACAAAAATTCCCTTTCGACGAAATCACCCGAGAACACAAAATTTTGGTACCAACAAAATCACCCCAGAACACAAAAAATTCGCTTCCACCGAAATCACCCCAGAGCAAAAAAAATTCGCTTTCAACAAAATGACTCCAGAGAACAGAAAATATGCTTCCAATGAAATGAACCCAGAACACAAAGAATTCCCTTCCAACGAAATCACCCTAGAACATAAAAAAATCTCTTCCATCGAAATCACCACAAAATACAAAAAATTTGCTTCCAACCAAATCACCCCAAAGCACAAAAAATTTGCTGCCAACGAAATCACCCCAGAGCACAAAAAATTCGCTTTCAACAAAATGACTCCAGAGCACAGAAAACACGCTTCCAACGAAATGATCCCATACTTTAAAAATTTGCTTCCTTCGAAATCACGCGAAAACACAAAAAATTAGCTTTCAACAAAATTACCCCAGAAGACAAAATAATCTTTTCCAACAAAATCTCCGTAGAACACAAATATTCGCTTCCAAAAATATCATCCCAGAGCAGAAAAAATTCCTTTTAACGAAATTACACGAGGACACAAAAAATTCGCTTCCAACGAAATGACTCCAGAGCACAGAAAACACGCTTCCAACGAAATGACCCCCTACTTCAAAAATTTGCTTACATCGAAAAAACCGGAGAACACAAAAAATTCTATTCCAACAATATTACCCCAGAAGACAAAAAATTCCTTTCCAAAAAAAATCTCCTGAGAACACAAATATTCACTTCCAAAAATAACCCAGAGTAGAAAAAATTCGCTTCAAACGAAATCACCTGAGAACACAAAAAATTCGCTTCCAACGAAATCACCCCAGAGCACAAAAAATTCGCTTTGAACAAAATGACTCCAGAGCACAGAAAACACGCTTCCAACAAAATGACCCACTACTTCAAAAATTTGCTTCAATCGAAAAACCCGGCGAACACAAAAAATTCTCTTCCAACGATATTACCCCAGAAGACAAAAAATTCTTTTCCAACGAAATCTCCTGAGAACACAAATATCCGCTTCCAAGGAAATCACCCCAGAGCACAAAAAATTTGCTTCCAACGAAATGACGCCAGAGCACAGAAAACACGCTTCCACCAAAATGACCCCCTAATTCAAAAATTTGCTTCCATCAAAAAAACCGGAGAGCACAAAAAATTTTCTTCCAAAGATATTACTCCAGAAGACAAAAAATTCTTTTCCAATGAAATCTCTTGAGAACACAAATATTTGCTTCCAAAGATATCATCCCAGAGCACAAAAAATTCACTTCCAACGAAATCACTGTAGAACACAAAAATTCCCTTTCAATGAAATCACCCGAGAATACAAAAAATTCACTTCCAACGAAATCACCCCAAAACAAAAAAATTTGGCTCGCAACGAAATCTCCTGAGAACACAAATACTTGCTTCCAACGAAATCATCCCAAAGCAGAAAAAATTCTCTTCCAACGAAATGACTCCAGAGCACATAAAACACGCTTCCAAAGAAATGACCCCCTACTACAAAAATTTGCTTCCATCGAAAAAACTGGAGAACACAAAAAATTCTCTTCCAATGATATTACCCCAGAAGACAAAAACTTCTTTTCCAACGAAATCTCCTGAGAACACAAATATTCACTTCCAAAGATATCATACCAGAGCACAAAAAATTCGCTTCCAATGAAATCACCCTAGAACACAAAAATTCCCTTTCAACGAAATCACCCGAGAACACAAAAAATTCGCTTCCAACGAAATCACCCCAGAGCTCAAAAAATTCGCTTCCAACAAAATGACTCCAGAGCACAGAAAATATGCTTCCAATGAAATGACCCCAGAACAGAAAAAATTCCCTTCCAACGAAATCACCATAGAACATAAAAAATCTCTTCCATCGAAATCACCACAGAAGACAAAAAATTCGCTTCCAACCAAATCACAACAGAACACAAAAAATTTGCTTCCAACGAAATCACCCTAGAACATAAGAAATTCGCTTCCAACGAAATCACCCGAGAACACAAAAAATTCGCTTCCAACCAAATCACCCCAGAGCACAAAAAATTCGCATCCAACAAAATCACCCGAGAACACAAAAAATTCGGTTCCAACGTAAATACACCAAAACACAAAAAATTCAGTTGCAACAAAATCTTCTGAGAACACATATATTCGCTTCCAACGAAAACACTCCAGAACACAAAAATTTCACTTCCAACGAAATAACTCCTGAGCACAGAAAACACGCTTCAAACAAAATGACCGCCTACTTCAAAAATTTGCTTCATTCGAAAAAACCGGAGAGCACAAAAAATTCTCTTCCAAAGATATTACCGCAGAAGACAAAAAATTCTTTTCCAACGAAATCTCTTGAGAACACAAATATTCGCTTCCAAATATATCATCCCAGAGCAGAAAAAATTCGCTTCCAAAGAAATCACCCGAGAACACAAAAATTCCCTTTCAATGAAATCATCCGAGAACACAAAGATCGCTTCCAACGAAATCACCCCAGAACACAAAAATTTTGCTTGCAACTAAATCTCCTGAGAACACAAATATTTGCTTCCAACGAAATCAGCCCGAGCACAAAAAATTCGCTTCCAACGAAATGACTCCAGAGCACAGAAATCACGCTTCCAATGAAATGACCCCCTACTTCAAAAATTTGCTTCCATTGAAAAAACAGGAGAACACAAAAAATTCTCTTCCAACGATATTACCCCAGAAGACAAAAAATTCTTTTCCAACGAAATCTCCTGAGAACACAAATATCCGCTTCCAACGAAAACACCCCAGAGCACAAAAAATTTGCTTCCAACGAAATGAATCCAGAGCACAGAAAACACGCTTCCACCGAAATGACCCCCTAATTCAAAAATTTGCTTCCATCAAAAAAACCGGAGAGCACAAAAAATTTTCTTCCAAAGATATTACTCCAGAAGACAAAAAATTCTTTTCCAACGAAATCTCTTGAGAACACAAATATTTGCTTCCAAAGATATCATCCCAGAGCACAAAAAATTCACTTCCAACGAAATCACCCTAGAACACAAAAATTCCCTTTCAACGAAATCACCCGAGAATACAAAAAATTCACTTCCAACGAAATCACCCCAAAACAAAAAAATTTGGCTCGCAACGAAATCTCCTGAGAACACAAATACTTGCTTCCAACGAAATCATCCCAGAGCACAAAAAAATTCGCTTCCAATGAAATGACTCCAGAGCACATAAAACACGCTTCCAAAGAAATGACCCCCTACTATAAAAATTTGCTTCCATCGAAAAAACCGGAGAACACAAAAAATTCTCTTCCAACGATATTACCCCAGAAGACAAAAACTTCTTTTCCAACGAAATCTCCTGAGAACACAAATATTCACTTCCAAAGATATCATCCCAGAGCACAAAATATTCGCTTCCAATGAAATCACCCTAGAACACAAAAATTCCCTTTCAACGAAATCACCCGAGAACACAAAAAATTCGCTTCCAACGAAATCACCCCAGAGCTCAAAAAATTCGCTTCCAACAAAATGACTCCAGAGCACAGAAAACACGCTTCCAATGAAATCACCCCATACTTTAAAAAAATTTGCTTCCAACGAAAACACCCCAGAACACAAAAAATTCGCTTCCAACGAAATCACCCCAGAGCACAAAAAATTCGCTGTCAACAAAATGACTCCAGAGCACAGAAAATATGCTTCAAATGAAATGACCCCAGAACACAAAAAATTCTTTTCCAACGAAATCACCATTGAACATAAAAAATCTCTTCCATCGAAATCACCACAGAAGACAAAAAATTCGCTTCCAACCAAATCACCACAGAACACAAAAAATTTGCTTCCAACGAAATCACCCTAGAACATAAGAAATTCGCTTCCAACGAAATCACCTGAGAAAACAAAAAATTCGCTTCCAACCAAATCACCCCAGAGCACAAAAACTTCGCTTCCAACAAAATCACCCGAGAACACAAAAAATTCGGTTCCAACGTAATTACACCAAAACACAAAAAATTCAGTTGCAACAAAATCTTCTGAGAACACATATATTCGATTCCAACGAAATCACTCCAGAACACAAAAAATTAACTTCTAACGAAATGACTCCAGAGCACAGAAAACACGCTTCAAACAAAATGACCCCCTACTTCAAAAATTTGCTTCAATCGAAAAAACCGGAGAGCACAAAAAATTCTCTTCCAACGAGATTACCCCAGAAGACAAAAAATTCTTTTCCAATGAAATCTCTTGAGAACACAAATATTCGCTTCCAAATATATCATCCCAGAGCAGAAAAAATTCGCTTCCAACGAAATCACCCGAGAACAACAAAATTCCCTTTCAATGAAATCATCCGAGAACACAAAGATCGCTTCCAACGAAATCACCACAGAGCAGAAAATATTCTCTTCCAACAAAATGACGCCAGAGCACAGAAAACATGCTTTCAATGAAATGACCCCCTACTTCAAAAATTAGCTTCCATCGAAAAGACCGGAGAACACAAAAAATTCTCTTCCAACGATATTACCCCAGAAGACAAAAAATTCTTTTCCAACAAAATCTCCTGAGAACACAAATATTCGATTCAAAAGATATCATCCCAGAGCACAAAAAATTCACTTTCAAACAAATCACGCTAGAACACAAAAATTCCCTTTCAACGAAATCTCCCGTGAACACCAAAATTCGCTTCCAACAAAATGACTCCAGAGCACAGAAAACACGCTTCCAACGAAATGACCCCCTATTTCGAAAATTTGCTTTCACCAAAAAAACCGAAGAACAAAAAAAATTCGCTTCCAATGAAGTGACACCAGACCACAGAAAACACGCTTCCAATTAAATGATCCAATACTTCAAAAATTTGGTTCCATCGAAATCAACCGAGAACAGAAAAAAATTCGCTTGCAACAAAATTACCCCAGAAGACAAAAAATTCTTTTCGACCGAAATCTCATGAGAACACAAATATTCGCTTCCAACGAAAACACCTGAGAACACAAATAATTCCCTTCCAACGTAATCACCCCAGAGCACAAAAATTCGCTTCCAACGAAATCACCCCAGAGCACAAAAAATTTGGTTCCAACAAAATTACCCCAGAACACAAAAAATTCGCTTGCAACGAAATCTTCTCAGAACACATATATTCGCTTCCAAAGAAATCACCACAGAACACAAAAAATTCGCTTCCAATAAAATGACTCCAGAGCACAGAAAACACGCTTCCAACGAAATGACCCCCTATTTCAATAATGTGCTTCCATCGAAAAAAAAGGAAAACACAAAAAATTTGCATCCAACGATATTACCCAGAACACAAAAAAATTCGCTTCCAACGAAGTGACTCCAGGGCACAGAAAACAGGCTTCCAACAAAATGATCCCATACTTCAAAAATTTACTTCCATCGAAATCACCAGAGAACACAAAAAATTCGCTTGCAACGAAATTACCCCAGAAGACAAAAAATTCTTTTCCCATGAAATCTCCTGAGAACACAAATATTCGCTTCCAACAAAATCACACGAGAACACAAAAAATTCGCTTCTATCAAAATGAATCCAGGGAACAGAAAACACGCTTGCAACGAAATGACCCCCTACTTCAAAAATTTGCTTCCATCGAAAAGACCGGAGAACACAAAAAATTCTTTTCCAACGATATTACCCAGGAAGACAAAAAATTCTTTTCCAACGAAATCTCCTGAGAACACAAATATTCGATTCAAAAGATATCATCCCAGAGCACAAAAAATTCGCTTTCAACCAAATCACGCTAGAACACAAAAATTCCCTTTCAACGAAATCTCTCGAGAACACAAAAATTCGCTTCCAACGAAATCACCGCAGAACACAAAAAATTCGCTTGCAATGAAATCTCCTGAGAACACAAATATTCACATCCCACAAAATCACCCCAGAGCACTAAAAATTCGCTTCAAAAGAAATCACCCTAGAACACAAAAAATTCGCTTCCAACGAAATTACCCAGAACACAAAAAAATCGCTTCCGACGAAATGACTCCAGAGCACAGAAAACACGCTTCCAAAGAAATGACCCCCTACTTCAAAAATTTGCTTCCTTCGAAAAGACTGGAGAACACAAAAATTCTCTTCCAACGATATTACCCAGGAAGACAAAAAATTCTTTTCCAACGAAATCTCCTGATAACACAAATATTCGATTCAAAAGATATCATCCCAGAGCACAAAAAATTCGCTTTCAACCAAATCACGCTAGAACACAAAAATTCCCTTTCAACGAAATCTCCCGAGAACACAAAAATTCGCTTCCAACGAAATCACCGCAGAACACAAAAAATTCGCTTGCAACAAAATCTCCTGAGAACACAAATATTCACTTCCAACAAAATCACCCCAGAGCACAAAAAATTCGCTTCGAACGAAATGACTCCAGAGCACAGAAAACATGCCTCCAAAGAAATGACCCCCTACTTCAAAAATTTGCTTCCATCGAAAAGACTGGAGAACACAAAAATTCTCTTCCAACGATATTACCCAGGAAGACAAAAAATTCTTTTCCAACGAAATCTCCTGATAACACAAATATTCGATTCAAAAGATATCATCCCAGAGCACAAAAAATTCGCTTTCAACCAAATCACGCTAGAACACAAAAATTCCCTTTCAACGAAATCTCCCGAGAACACAAAAATTCGCTTCCAACGAAATCACCGCAGAACACAAAAAATTCGCTTGCAACAAAATCTCCTGAGAACACAAATATTCACTTCCAACAAAATCACCCCAGAGCACAAAAAATTCGCTTCGAACGAAATGACTCCAGAGCACAGAAAACATGCCTCCAAAGAAATGACCCCCTACTACCAAAATTTGCTTCCATCGAAAAAACCTGAGAACACAAAAAATTCTCTTCCTAAGAGATTACCCCAAAAGACAAAAAATTCTTTTCCAACGAAATCTCCTGAGAACACAATTATTCGCTTCCAAATATATCATCCCAGAGCAGAAAAAAATCGCTTCCAAAGAAATCACCCGAGAACATAAAAAATTCGCTTTCAACGAAATGACTCCAGAGCACAGAAAATACGCTTCCAATGAAATGACCCCAGAACACAAAAAATTCCCTTCCAACGACATCACCCTAGAACATAAAAAAATCTCTTCCATCGAAATCACCACAGAAGACAAAAAATACGCTTCCAACCAAATCACCCCAGAGCACAAAAAATTCGCTTCCAATGAAATCAACCTAGAACATAAAAAATTCGCTTCCAACTAAATCACCAGAGAACACAAAAAATTCGGTTCCAACGAAATTACCCCAGAACACAAAAAATTCGCTTGCAACGAAATGACTCCAGAGCAAAGAAAACACGCTTCCAACGAAATGACCCCCTATTTCAATAATGTGCTTCCATCGAAAAAACCGGAGAACACAAAAAATTCGCTTCCAACGATATTATCCAGAACACAAAAAATTCGATTCCTACGAAATGACTCCAGGGCACAGAAAACACGCTTCCAACGAAATGACCCCATACTTCAAAAATTTGCTTCCATTGGAAAAACCCAAGAGCACAAAAAATTATATTCCAACGATATTACCCCAGAAGACAAAAAATTCTTTTCCAACGAAATCTCCTGAGAACACAAATATTCGCTTCCAACAAAATCACCCGAGAACACAAAAAATTCGCTTCCAACGAAATCAACAAGGAGCACAAAATTTCGCTTCCAACGAAATGACTCCAGAGCAAAGAAAACACGCTTCCAACGAAATGACTCCAGAGCACAGAAAACACGCTTCGAACGAAATGTCCCCCTACTTCAAAAATTTGCTTCCATCGAAAAGACCGGAGAACACAAAAAATTCTCTTCCAACGATATTACCCCAGAAGACAAAAAATTCTTTTCCAAGGAAATCTCCTGAAAACACAAATATTCGCTTCCAAAGATATCATCCCAGAGCACAAAAAATCGCTTCCAACGAAATCACCCTAGAATACAAAAATTCCCTTTCAACGAAATCACCCGAGAACACAAAAAATTCGCTTCCAACAAAATCACCCTCGAACACAAACAATTCGCTTCGAACGAAATGACTCCAGAGCACAGAAAACATGCCTCCAAAGAAATGACCCCGTACTACCAAAATTTGCTTACATCGAAAAAACTGGAGAACACAAAATATTCACTTCCAAAGATATCATCCCTGAGCACAAAAACTTCTTTTCCAACGAAATCTCCTAAGAACACAATTATTCGCTTCCAAATATATCATCCCAGAGTAGAAAAAATTCGCTTCCAACGAAATCACCCGAGAACACAAAAAATTCGCTTTCAACGAAATGACTCCAGAGCACAGAAAATATGCTTCCAATGAAATGACTCTAGAACACAAAAAATTCCCTTCCAACGAAATCACCCTAGAACATAAAAAAATCTCTTCCATCGAAATCACCACAGAAGACAAAAAATTCGCTTCCAACCAAATCACCCCAGAGCACAAAAAATTCGCTTCCAACGAAATCACCCTAGAACATAAAAAATTCGCTTCCAACGAAATCACCAGAGAACACAAAATATTCGGTTCCAACGAAATTACCCCAGAACACAAAAAATTCGCTTGCAACGAAATGACTCCAGAGCACAGAAAACACGCTTCCAACGAAATGACCCCCTATTTCAATAATGTGCTTCCATCGAAAAAACCGGAGAACACAAAAAGTTCGCTTCCAACAAAATCACCCTAGAACATAAAAAATTCGCTTCCAACGAAATCACCGGAGAACACAAAATATTCGGTTCCATCGAAATTACCCCAGAACACAAAAAATTCGCTTGCAACGAAATGAATCCAGAGCACAGAAAACACGCTTCCAACGAAATGACCCCCTATTTCAATAATGTGCTTCCATCGAAAAAACCGGAGAACACAAAAAATTCGCTTCCAACGAAATGACTCCAGGGCACAGAAAACACGCTTTCAACGGAATGATACCATACTTCAAAAATTTGCTTCCATCGAAATCACCCGAGAACACAAATGATTCGCTTGCAATGACATTACCCCAGAAGTCAAAAAATTCTTTTCCAACGAAATCTCCTGAGAACACAAATATTCGCTTCCAACGAAATCACCCGAGAACACAAAAAATTCGCTTCCAAGGACAGCAACACTGAGCACAAAAAATTGGCTTCCAACGAAATGACTCCAGAGCACAGAAAACACACTGCCAACGAAATGACCCCATACTTCAAAAATTTGCTTCCATTGAAAAAACCCAAGAACACAAAAAATTATATTCCAACGATATTAAACCAGAATACAAAAAATTCTTTTCCGACGAAATCTCCTGAGAATGCAAATATTCGCTTCCAAAGATATCATCCCAGAGCACAAAAAGTCGCTTCCAAAAAATCACCCTAGAACACGAAAATTCCCTTTCAACGAAATCACCAGAGAACACAAAAAATTCGCTTCCAACGAAATCACCCCAGAACACAAAAATTCGCTTTTAACAAAATGACTGCAAGGCACAGAAAACACGCTTGCAACGAAATGAACCCCTACATCAAAAATTTGCTTCTGTTGAAAATAACCGGAGATCGAAAAAATTCTCTTCCAACGAGATTACCCCAGAAGACAAAAAATTCTTTTCCAACGAAATCTCCTGAGAACACAAATATTCGCTTCCAATGATATCATCCCAGAGCAGAAAAAATTCGCTTCCAACGAAATCACCGCAGAGAACAAAAAATTCGCTTCCAACAAAATGACTCCAGAGCACAGAAAACACGCTTCCAAAGAAAAGATCCCCTACTACAAAAATGTGCTACCATCGAAAAAAAACGGAGAACACAAAAATTTCTCTTCCAAAGATATTACCACAGAAGACAAAAACTTCTTTTCCAACGAAATCTCCTGAGAACAAAATTTTTCGCTTCCAAAGATATCATCCCAGAGCACGAAAAATTTGCTTCCAACGAAATCACCCGAGAATACAAAACATTCGCGTCCAAAGAAATCACCCCAGAACACAAAAAATTCGCTTGCAACGAAATCTCCTGAGTATACAAATATTTGCTTCCAAAGAAATCACCCCAGAGCACAAAAAATTCGCTTCCAACGAAATGACACCAGAGCACAGAAAACACGCCTCCAAAGAAATAACCCCCTACTACCAAAATTTGCTTCCATCGAAAAAACCGGAGAACACAAAAAATTCTCTTCTAAGGATATTACCCCAGAAGACAAAAACTTCTTTTCCAACGAAATCTCCTGGGAACACAATTATTTGCATCCAAAGATATCATCCCAGAGCACAAAAAATTCGCTTCCAACTAAATTACCCTAGAACACAGAAATTTCCTTTCAACAAAATCACCCGAGAACACAAAAAATTCGCTTCCAATGAAATCACCCCAGAGCACAAAATATTCACTTCCAACGAAATGACGCCTGAACACAGAAAACAAGCTTCCAACGAAATGATCCGATACTTCAAAAATTTGGTTCCATCGACATCAACCAAGAACACAAATAATTCGCTTGCAACAAAATTACCCCAGAAGACAAAAAATTCTTTTAGAATGAAATCTCATGAGAACACAAATATTCGCTTTCAACGAAATCACCCTAGAACACAAAAAATTCACTTCCCACGACATTACCCAGAACCCAAAAAATTCGCTTCCCACGAAATGACTCCAGAGCAAAGAAAACACGCTTCGAACGAAATGATACCATACTTCAAAAATTTGCTTCCATCAAAATCACCCGAGAATTTCTTGTGTTCTGGGTAATTTCCTTGGAAGCGAATTTTTGGTTGCATCAAAATCAACCAAGAACACAAAAAATTGGCTTGCAACAAAATTACCCCAGAAGACAAAAAATTCTTTTAGAACGAAATCTCATGAGAACACAAATATTTGCTTCCAATGAAATTACCTGAGAACACAAAAAATTCGCTTCCAACGAAAACACCCCAGAGCACAAAAAATTCGCTTCCAACGAAATCTCCTGAGAACACAAATGTTCGCTTCCAAAGATATCATCCCAGAGCAGAAAAATTTGCTTCCAATGAAATCACCCGAGAACACAAAAAATTCGCTTCCCAGGAAATCAACCCAGACCACAAAAAATTCGCTTCCATTGAAATCAACCCAGACCACAAAAAATTCGCTTCCATCGAAATCACCCAAAAACACAAAAAAATGCTTCCAACGAAATTACCCCAGAACACAAAAAAATTTGCTTCCAACGAAATCACCCCAGAGCACAAAAAATTCGCTGCAATCGAAATCACCCTAGAACACAAAAAATTCACTTTCAACGAAATCACCCGAGAACACAAAAAATTTGCTTCCAACGTAATTACCCCAGAACTAAAAAAATTTGCTCCCACCAAAATCACCTGGGAACACAAATAATTTGCGTCCAACGAAATTCCCCCAGAATAGAAAAAATTTACTTCCAACCAAATCAACCCAGAGCACAAAAATTCCCTTCCAACAAAATCACCCGAGAACACAAATATTGGCTTCCAATGAAATAACCCCAGAACAGAAAAAATTTGCTCCCACCAAAATCACCTGGGAACACAAATAATTTGCGTCCAACGAAATTCCCCCAGAATAGAAAAAATTTACTTCCAACCAAATCACCCCAGAGCACAAAAAATTCCCTTCCAACGAAATCACCTTAGAACACAAAAAATTTGCTTTCAACGAAATTACCCCAGAACAGAAAAAATTTGCTTCCAACAAAATCACCCCAGACCACAGAAAATCCCTTCATTGAAATTAAATCAGAACACAATATATTCGCTTCGAACGAAATCAACCCAGAACACAAAATATTCACTTCCATCGAAATGATTCCAGAGCACAGAAAACACGCTTCCAACGAAATCACCCCATACTTCAAAAAATTCACTAACACGAAATCACCCCAGACCATGAAAAAATTCGTTTCCAACAAAATTACCCCAGAACACAAAATAATTCGCTTCCAACGAAACTACCCCAGAACACAAAAATTTCGCATCCATTGAAATGACTCCAGAGCACAGAAAACACGCTTCCAACGAAATCACCCCCTACTTCAAAAATTTGCTTCCATCGAAAAAACCGGAGAACACAAAAAATTCTCTTCCAACGATATTACTCCAGAAGACAAAAAATTCTTTTCAAAGGAAATCTCCTGAGAACACAAATATTCGCTTCCAATGAAATCACCCCAGAGCACAAAAAATCTCTTCTTTGAAATTACACCAGATCATAAAAAATTTGCTTTGAACGAAATCAACCCAGAACACAAAAATTCACTTCCAACGAAATTACCCCCGAAAACAAAAAATTAGCTTCCAAAGGCATTTCCCCAGAACATAAAAAAATTCGCTTCCCAGGAAATCAACCCAGACCACAAAAAATTCGCTTCCATTGAAATCAACCCAGACCACAAAAAATTCGCTTCCATCGAAATCACCCCAAAACACAAAAAAATTTGCTTCCAACGAAATTACCCCAGAACACAAAAAATTCGCTTCCAATGAAATCACCCCAGAGCACAGAAAATTGGTTTCCAACAAAATCACCCCAGATCTCGAAAAATTCATTTCCAACGAAATCACACCAGAACAGAGAAAAACTCGCTCTTAACGAAATAACTCCAAAGGTCATAAAGCCCGCTTACTACCAAATTACCCCAAACACCAAAAATTCGCTTCCACCGAAATCAGCCCAGAACACAAAAAATTTGCGTCCAACGAAAGGACTCCAGAACACAGAAAACACGCTTCCAACGAAATCACCCCATACTTCAAAAAAATTGCTTCCAAAGAAATCACCCCTGACCACAAAAAATTCGCTTCCAAAAAAATCAACCCAGAAAACAAAAAATTCGCTTCAATCGAAATCACCCCAGTACACAAAAAATTAGCTTCGAACGAAATCAACCCAGAACACAAAAAATTTGCTTCCATGGAAATGACTCCAGAGCACAGAAAACACGCTTCCAACGAAATCACCCCATACTTCAAAAAATTCGCTAACAACGAAATCACCCCAGACCACAAAAAATTCATTTCCAACGAAATCACCCCAGAAAACAAAAAATTCGCTTCCAAAGAAATCACCCTAGAACACAAAAAATTCGCTTCCAACGAAATCAGCCCAGAGCAGAAGAATTTCGCATCCATCGAAATGACTCCAGAGCACAGAAAACATGCTTCCAACGAAATCACCCCAGACCACCAAAAATTCGCTTCCAAAGAAATCACCACAGAGCACAAAAAATTCGCTTCGAACGAAATGACTCCAGAGCAAATAAAACATGCCTCCAAAGAAATGACCCCCTACTACCAAAATTTGCTTCCATCGAAAAAACTGGAGAACACAAAATATTCACTTCCAAAGATATCATCCCTGAGCACAAAAACTTTGCTTCCAACGAAATCACCGGAGAACACAAAATATTCGGTTCCAAAGAAATTACCCCAGAACACAAAAAATTCGCTTGCAACGAAATGACTCCAGAGCACAGAAAACACGCTTCCAACGAAATGATCCGATACTTCAAAAATTTGGTTCCATCGAAATCAACCAAGAACACAAAAAATTCGCTTGCAACAAAATTACCCCAGAAGACAAAAAATTCTTTTAGAACGAAATGTCATGAGAACACAAATATTCGCTTCCAATGAAATCACCTGAGAACACAAAAAATTCGCTTCCAACGAAAACACCCCAGAGCACAAAAAATTCGCTTCCAACGAAATCACCCCAGAGCACAAAAAATTTGGTTCCAACGAAATTACCCCAGAACACAAAAAATTCGCTTGCAACTAAATCTTCTCAGAACACATATATTTGCTTCCAACGAAATCACCCCAGAACACAAAAAATTCGCTTCCAACGAAATGACTCCAGAGCACAGAAAACACGCTTCCAACGAAATGACCCCCTATTTCAATAATGTGCTTCCATCAAAAAAAACGAAGAACACAAAAAATTCGCATCCAACGATATTACCCAGAACACAAAAAAATTCGCTTCCAACGAAGTGACTCCAGGGCACAGAAAACACGCTTCCATCGAAATGATCCCATACTTCAAAAATTTACTTCCATCGAAATCACCCGAGAATACAAATAATTCACTTGCAACGAAATTTCCCCAGAAGACAAAAAATTCTTTTCCAACGAAATCTTCTGAGAACACAAATGTTCGCTTCCAAAGATATCATCCCAGAGCAGAAAAATTCGCTTCCAATGAAATCACCCGAGAACACAAAAAATTCGCTTCCCAGGAAATCAACCCAGACCACAAAAAATTCGCTTCCATTGAAATCAACCCAGACCACAAAAAATTCGCTTCCATCGAAATCACCCAAAAACACAAAAAAAATGCTTCCAACGAAATTACCCCAGAACACAAAAAAATTTGCTTCCAACGAAATCACCCCAGAGCACAAAAAATTCGCTGCAATCGAAATCACCCTAGAACACAAAAAATTCACTTTCAACGAAATCACCCGAGAACACAAAAAATTTGCTTCCAACGTAATTACCCCAGAACTAAAAAAATTTGCTCCCACCAAAATCACCTGGGAACACAAATAATTTGCGTCCAACGAAATTCCCCCAGAATAGAAAAAATTTACTTCCAACCAAATCAACCCAGAGCACAAAAATTCCCTTCCAACAAAATCACCCGAGAACACAAATATTGGCTTCCAATGAAATAACCCCAGAACAGAAAAAATTTGCTTCCAAAGAAATCACCCCAGAGCACAAAAAATTCCCTTCCAACGAAATCACCTTAGAACACAAAAAATTTGCTTTCAACGAAATTACCCCAGAACAGAAAAAATTTGCTTCCAACAAAATCACCCCAGACCACAGAAAATCCCTTCATTGAAATTAAATCAGAACACAATATATTCGCTTCGAACGAAATCAACCCAGAACACAAAATATTCACTTCCGTCGAAATGATTCCAGAGCACAGAAAACACGCTTCCAACGAAATCACCCCATACTTCAAAAAATTCACTAACACGAAATCACCCCAGACCATGAAAAAATTCGTTTCCAACAAAATTACCCCAGAACACAAAATAATTCGCTTCCAACGAAACTACCCCAGAACACAAAAATTTCGCATCCATTGAAATGACTCCAGAGCACAGAAAACACGCTTCCAACGAAATCACCCCCTACTTCAAAAATTTGCTTCCATCGAAAAAACCGGAGAACACAAAAAATTCTCTTCCAACGATATTACTCCAGAAGACAAAAAATTCTTTTCAAAGGAAATCTCCTGAGAACACAAATATTCGCTTCCAATGAAATCACCCCAGAGCACAAAAAATCTCTTCTTTGAAATTACACCAGATCATAAAAAATTTGCTTTGAACGAAATCAACCCAGAACACAAAAAATTCACTTCCAACGAAATTACCCCCGAAAACAAAAAATTAGCTTCCAAAGGCATTTCCCCAGAACATAAAAAATTCGCTTCCCAGGAAATCAACCCAGACCACAAAAAATTCGCTTCCATTGAAATCAACCCAGACCACAAAAAATTCGCTTCCATCGAAATCACCCCAAAACACAAAAAATTTGCTTCCAACGAAATTACCCCAGAACACAAAAAATTCGCTTCCAATGAAATCACCCCAGAGCACAGAAAATTGGTTTCCAACAAAATCACCCCAGATCTCGAAAAATTCATTTCCAACGAAATCACACCAGAACAGAGAAAAACTCGCTCTTAACGAAATAACTCCAAAGGTCATAAAGCCCGCTTACTACCAAATTACCCCAAACACCAAAAATTCGCTTCCACCGAAATCAGCCCAGAACACAAAAAATTTGCGTCCAACGAAAGGACTCCAGAACACAGAAAACACGCTTCCAACGAAATCACCCCATACTTCAAAAAAATTGCTTCCAAAGAAATCACCCCTGACCACAAAAAATTCGCTTCCAAAAAAATCAACCCAGAAAACAAAAAATTCGCTTCAATCGAAATCACCCCAGTACACAAAAAATTAGCTTCGAACGAAATCAACCCAGAACACAAAAAATTTGCTTCCATGGAAATGACTCCAGAGCACAGAAAACACGCTTCCAACGAAATCACCCCATACTTCAAAAAATTCGCTAACAACGAAATCACCCCAGACCACAAAAAATTCATTTCCAACGAAATCACCCCAGAAAACAAAAAATTCGCTTCCAAAGAAATCACCCTAGAACACAAAAAATTCGCTTCCAACGAAATCAGCCCAGAGCAGAAGAATTTCGCATCCATCGAAATGACTCCAGAGCACAGAAAACACGCTTCCAACAAAATCACCCCAGACCACCAAAAATTCGCTTCCATCGAAATCACCCGAGAACACAGAAAATTCGCTTCCAACGAAATCACCCCAGATCACAAAAACATCATTTCCAAAGAAATTACACCAGAACAGAGAAAAATTGGCTTCTAACTAAATGACTTCAAAGGACATAAAACCCGCTTCCAAAGACATTAACCCAGAGCACAAAAAAATTCCCTTCCAACAAAATCACCAGAGAACAAAAATATTGGCTTCCAAAGAAATTACTCCAGAACGGAAAAAATTTGCTTCCAACAAAATCACCTCAGAGCACAAAAAATTCCCTTCCAACAAAATCACCCAAGAACACAAATATTGGCTTGCCAAGAAATGACCCCAGAACGGAAAAAATTTGCTTCCATCGAAATCACCCAGAACACAAAAAATTCGCCTCCAAAGAAATTACCCAAGAACACATAAAAATTGCTTCCAAAGAAATCACCCCAGACACAAAAATTTGCTTCCAAAAAAATTACTCCAGAACACAGAAAACAGGCTTCCAACGAAATCACCCCAGAACACAAAAAATTCGCTTCCAATGAAATCACCCTAGAACACAAAAAATTCGCTTCCAATGAAATTACCCCAGAACACAAAAAATTCGCTTGCACTGAAATCTCCTGAGAACACAAATATTCGCTTCCAAAGAAATCAACACAGAACACAAAATATTCGCTTCCATCAAAATCACCCCAGAACACAAAAAAAATTCGCATCCAACAAAATTACCCCAGAACGCAAGAAATTCGCTTCCAACGAAATCACAGCAAAGCACAAAAAAATCGCTTCCAACGAAATGTCCCCATAATTCAAAAATTTGCTTCCAACGAAATCACCCTAGAACACAAAAAATTCGCTTCCAATGAAATTACCCCAGAACACAAAAAATTTGCTTGCACCAAAATCTCCTGAGAACACAAATATTCGCTTCCAAAGAAATCAACACAGAACACAAAATAATTCGCTTCCAACGAAACTACCACAGAACACAAAAATTTCGCTTCCAATGAAATCACCCCTGAACACAAAAAATTAGCTTCCAACGAAATGACCCCCTACTTCAAAAATTTTCTTCCATCGAAAAAACCGGAGAACCCAAAAAAGTTCACTTCCAACGAAATTACCCCAGAACACAAAAAATTTGCTTACAACGAAATCTCCTGAGAACACAAATATTCGCTACCAAAGAAATCACCCCAGAGCACAAAAAATTCGCTTCCAACGAAATCACCCTAAAGCAAAAAAAAATTCACTTTCAACGAAATCACCTGAGAACAAAAAAATTGGCGTCCAACAAAATTACCCCAGAATAGAAAAAATTTACTTCCAACCAAATCAAACCAGAGCACAAAAAACTCCCTTCCAACAAAATCACCCGAGAACAAAAATATTGGCTTCCAAAGAAATTACCCCAAAACAGAAAAAAATTTGCTTCCAATGAAATTATCCCAGAAAACAAAAAATTTGTTTCCAACTTAATAAACCCAGAACACAGAAAATTCGCTTCCATCGAAATCACTCGAGAACAGAAAAATTCGCTTCCAACAAAATTACCCCAGAACACAAAAACATTCGCTTCCAAAGAAATCACCCTAGAGCACAAAAAAAATTCTTTTCCAACGAAATCACATCAGAACAGAGAAATATTCTCTTCTAACGAAATGACTCCAAAGGACATAAAACCTGCTTCCAACGAAATTACACCAGAACACCAAAAATTTGCCTCCAACAAAATTACCCCAGAACACCAAAAATTCTCTTCCACCGAAATCAGCCCAGAACACAAAAAATTAGCTTCGAACGAAATCAACCCAGAACACAAAAAATTCGCTTCCATCGAAGATTCCAGAGCACAGAAAACACGCTTCCAACAAAATCACCCCATACTTCAAAAAACACGCTTCCAACAAAATCACCCCATACTTCAAAAAATTAGCTTCCAATGAAATCACCCCAGAAAACAAAAACTTCGTTTCCAATGAAATCACCCCAGATCACAAAACTTCATTTCCAAAGAAATCACAACAGAACAGAGAAAAATTCGCTTCTAACTAAATGACTCCAAAGGACATAAAACTCGCTTCCAAAGATATTACCCCAGAACACAAAAAATTCGCTTATAAGGAAATCAACTGGAAAAACAAATATTAGCTTCCAACGAAATCACCCTAGAACATAAAAAATTCGCTTCCAATGAAATGACTCCAGAGCACAGAAAACAAGCTTCCAAAGAAATGACCCCCTACTTCAAAAATTTGCTTCCATCGAAAAAACTGGAGAACACAAAATATTCACTTTCAAAGATATCATCCCTGAGCACAAAAACTTCGCTTCCAACACAATTACTCTAGAACACAAATATTCGCATCCAACGAAATCACCCCAGAACGCAAAACATTAGCTTCCAACGAAATTACCCCAGAACAGAAAAAAATTTGCTTCCAAAGAAATTACCCCAGAATACAAAAAATTCGCTTCCAACAAAATCTCCGCAGAGCACAGAAAAAATTGCTTCCAACGAAATCCCCCTAGAACTCAAAAATTCGCTTCCCACAAAATCACCCCAGAACACAAAAAAATTTGTTTGCAAAGAAATGACTCGAGAGCACAGAAAACACGCTTCCAACGAAATGATCCCATACTTCAAAAATTTGCTTCCATCGAAATCACCCGAGAACACAAAAAATTCGATTCCACTGAAATCGCCCCAGAACACAAAAAAATTTGCTTCCAGAGAAATGACTCAAGAAAACAGAAAACATGCTTCCAACGAAATCACCCCAGAACACAAAAATTCGCTTCCAAAAAAATTACTCCAGAACACAGAAAACAGGTTTCCAACGAAATCAACCCAGAACACAAAAAATTCGCTTCCAACGAAATCACCCTAGAACACAAAAAATTCGCTTCCATCGAAATCACCACAGAACACAAAAAATTCGCTTGCACCGAAATCTCCTGAGAACACAAATATTCGCTTCCAAAGAAATCAACACAGAACACAAAATATTCGCTTCCATCAAAATCACCCCAGAACACAAAAAAAATTCGCATCCAACAAAATTACCCCAGAACACAAGAAATTCGCTTCCAACGAAATCACAGCAAAGCACAAAAAAATCGCTTCCAACGAAATGTCCCCATAATTCAAAAATTTGCTTCCAACGAAATCACCCTAGAACACAAAAAATTCGCTTCCAACGAAATTACCCCAGAACACAAAACATTCGCTTGCACCGAAATCTCCTGAGAACACAAATATTCGCTTCCAAAGAAATCAACAGAGAACACAAAATAATTTGCTTCCAAAGAAACTACCCCAGAACACAAAAATTTCGCTTCCAATGAAATCACCCCTGAACACAAAAAATTAGCTTCCAACGAAATGACCCCCTTCTTCAAAAATTTTCTTCCATCGAAAAAACCGGAGAACCCAAAAAAGTTCGCTTCCAACGAAATTACCCAAGAATACAAAAAATTTGCTTTCAACGAAATCTCCTGAGAACACAAATATTCGCTACCAAAGAAATCACCCCAGAGCACAAAAAATTAGCTTCCAACGAAATGACCCCCTACTTCAAAAATTTGCTTCCATCAAAATCACCCGAGAACACAAAAAATTCGATTCAACTGAAATCACCCCAGAACACAAAAAATTTGCTTCCAGAGAAATGACTCCAGAAAACAGAAAACATGCTTCCAACGATATCACCCCAGAACACAAAAAATTCGCTTCCAAAGAAATTACGTCAGAACACAAAAAATTTGCTTCCATCAAAATCACCCCAGAACAGAAAAAATTCGCTTCCAACGAAATTACCCAAGAACAGAAAAAATTTGCTTCCAACAAAATCACCCAAAGCACAAAAAATTTTTTGCCAAAGAAATCACACTAGAATACAAAAATTTTGCTTGCAATGAAATCTTCTGAGAATACAAATATTCGCTTCCTACGAAATCACCTCAGAGTACAAAAAATTCATTTCCAACGAAATGACTCTAGATCCCAGAAAGCATGCTTCCAAGGAAATGACCCCATACTTCAAAAATTTGCTTCCATCGAAATCACCCCAGAACACAAAAAATTCGCTTCAAACGAAATTACCCCAGAATAGAAATAATTTACTTCCAACCGAATCAACCCAGATCAAAAAAATTCACTTCCCACGAAATCACCCCAGAACACAAAAAATTCGCTTCCAATGATATCACCCCAGAAAACAAAATTTCGCGTCCAACAAAAAAACTCCAGAGCACAGAAAACAGGCTTCCAAAGAAATCACCCCATACTACAAAAAATTTGCTTCTAATGAAATCATCCCAGAGTACAAAAAATTCGCTTCCAACAAAATCATGCTAGAACATAAAAAATACGCTTCCATGGAAATCACCCAAGAACACAAAAGATTTGCTTCCTACGAAATCACACCAGAGTACAAAAAATTCGATTCCAACGAAATAACTCTAGATCCCAGAAAGCATGCTTCCAAGGAAATGACCCCATACTTCAAAAATTTGCTTCCATCAAAATCACCAAGAACATAAAAATTCGCTTCCAACGAAATCACCCCAGAACACAAAAAATTCGCTTCCAGCGAAATTACCCCAGAATAGAAACAATTTACTTCCAACCAAATCAACCCAGATCACAAAAAATTCACTTCCAACGAAATCACCCGAGAACACAAATATTGGCTTCCAACGAAATGAGTCCAGAGCACAGAAAACACGCTTCCAACGAAATGACCCCCTACTTCAAAAATTTGCTTCCATCGAAAAAACCTGAGAACACAAAAAATTTGCTTCCAACAAAATCACCCTAGAACACAAAAAATTCGCTTCCAAAAAAATCACCCCTGAAAACAAAAAATTCGCTTCCAACAAAATCTCCTGAGAACACAATTATTCGCTTCCAAAGAAATCACCACAGAGAACAAAAAATTCGCTTACATCGAAATCACTCGAGAACATAAAAAATTTGCTTCCAACGAAATAACTCCAGAGCACAGAAAACACGCTTCAAACGACATGACAACACACTTCAAAAATTTGTTTCCATCTAAATCACCTGAGAACACAAAAAACTCGCTACAAACTAAATTACCCCAGAACACAAAAAATTCGTTTAAACAAAATCACCACCGAACACAAAAAATTCGCTTCCAACGAAATGACTCCAGAGCACAGAAAACATGCTTCCAAAGAAATGACCCCCTACTTAAAAAATTCGCTTCCATCGAAAAAACCAGAGAACACAAAAAATTCGCTTCCAACGAAATTACCCCAGAACACAAAAAATTCGCTTGCAACGAAATCTCCTGAGAACACAAATATTCGCTTCCAAAGAAATCACCCCAGCGCACAAAAAATTCCTTTCCAACGAAATCACCCTAGAACAAAAAAATTCCCTTTCAACAAAATTACCTGAGAACACAAAAAGTTCGGGTCCAACGAAATTACTCCAGAATAGAAAAAATTTACTTCCAACAGAATCAACCCAGAGCACAAAAAATTCCCTTAAAACAAAATCACCCAAGAACACAAATATTGGCTTCCAACGAAATTACCCCAGAACACAAAAATTTCGCTTCCAACAAATCACCCCAGAACACAAAAAATTTGCTTCCAACGAAATGACACCATAGCACATGAAACACGCTTCCAACGAAATTACCCCAGAACAGAAAAAATTCATTTCTATCGTAATCACCCCAGAGCACAAAATATTCATTCCTAACGAAATCACAGCAGAACACAAAAAATTTGCTTACAACGAAATCAACCCAAAACACAAAAGATTCGCTTCCATCGAAATAACCCGAGAACAAAAAAAATGGCTTCCAATGAAATCACCCCAGAACACAAAAAATTCGCTTCCAACGTAATCACCCCAGTGCACAAAAAATTCACTTCCAACGAAATGACTCCAGAGCACAGAAAACACGCTTCCAACGAAATCGCCCCAGAAAACAAAAAATTCGCTTCGAAAGTAATTACCCCAGAAAACAAAAAATTCGCTTCCATCGAAAAAAACGGAGAACACAAAAAATTCGCTTCCAGCGAAATTACCCCAGAACAAAAAAAATTCGCTTGCGACTAAATCTCCTGAGAACACAAATATTTGCTTCCAATTAAATCACCCCAGAGCACAAAAAAATTCGCTTCCAACCAAATGACTCCAGAGCACAGAAAACACGTTTCCAATGAAATGACCCCCTACTTCAAAAATTTGCTTCCATCGAAAAAACCGGAGAACAAAAAAAATTCACTTCCAACAAAATTACCCCAGAACACAAAAAATTCGCTTCCAACGAAATGACTCCATAGCACAGAAAACACGCTTCCAACGAAATGACCACCTACTTAAAAAATTTGCTTCCATCAAAAAAAACGGAGAACACAAAAATATCGCTTCCAACGAATTTACCCCAGAACACAAAAAATTAGCTTGCAACGAAATCTTCTGAGAACACAAATATTCGCTTCCAACGAAATCACCCCAGAGCACAAAAAATCGCTTCCAATGAAATGACTCCAGAGCACAGAAAACATGCTTGCAACGAAATGACCCAATACTTCAAAAATTTGCTTCCATCGAAATCACCCGAGAACACAAAAAATTTGCTTCCAATGAAATTACCCCAGAACACAAAAAATTCACTTCCACCGAAATCACCGAACAACACAAAAAATTCGCTTCCAAAGAAATGACTCCAGAGCACAGAAAACAAACTTCCAAAGAAATGACCCCATACTTGAAAAATTTGCTTCCATCGAAATCACCTGAGAACACAAAAAATTCGCTTCCAACGAAATTACCACAGAATACAAAAAATTCGCTTCCAACTAAATCGCCTGAGAACACAAATATTTGCTTCCAAAGAAATCACCCCAGAGCACAAAAAATTCGCTTCAAAAGAAATCACAAAAGAACACAAAAAATTCGCTTCCAAAGAAATCACCCGAGAACACAAAAAATTCGCGTCCAAAGAAATTACCCCTGAATAGAAAAAATTTACTTCCAACCAAATCAACCCAGAGCACAAAAAATTCCCTTCCAACAAAACCACCCGAGAACACAAATATTGGCTTCCCACGAAATTACCCCAGAACGGAAAAAGTTTGCTTCCATCAAAATCACCCCAGAACACAAAAAATTCGCTTCCAAAGAAATCACCCCAGAACACAAAAATTTCCCTTCCAACGAAGTGATTCTAGAACACAGAAAACACGCTTCCAACGAAATCACCCCAGAACAAAAAAATTCGCTTCCAACGAAATCTACCCAGAACACAAAAAATTTCCTTCTGTCGAAATCACCCAAGAACTGAAAAAATTTGCTTCCAACAAAATTACCCCAGAACAGAAAAAAATTCGCTTCCAACAAAATCACCACGGAACACAAATATTCGCTTCCAACGAAATCACCCCAGAAAGCAAAACATTAGCTTCCAACGAAATTACCCCAGAACAGAAAATATTCGCTTCCAACGAAATTACCCCAGAACACAAGATATTCGCTTCCAACGAAATCACCCCAAAGCACAAAAAAAATTCGCTTTCAACGAAATGACCCTATACTTCAAAAATTTGCTTCCATCGAAAAAAACGGAGAACACAAAAAATTCACTTCCAACGAAATTACCCCAGAACACAAAAAATTCGCTTGCAACGAAATCTCCTGAGAAGACAAATATTCGTTCCGAAGAAATCACCCCAAAGCACAAAAAATTCCCTTCTAACGAAATGAACCCATATTTCAAAAATTTGCTTCCATCGAAATCACCTGAGAACACGAAAAATTCGATTCCAACAAAAATGCCCCAGAACACAAAAAATTCTCTTCCAACAAAATCAACCCAGCACACAAAATATTCGCTTCCATAGAAATCACTCCAGAACACAAAAAGTTCGCTTCCAAAGAAATCACTCCAAAACACAAAAAAATCGCTTCCAATGAAATGACTCCAGAGCACAGAAAACACGATTCCAACGAAATCACCCGAAAACACAAAACATTCTCTTCCAACGTAATTACATCAGAACACGAAAAATTTGCTTCCAACAAAATCAAGCCAGAACACAAAAAATTTGCTTCCCTCGAAATCACCCGAGAACAGAAAAAATTCGCTTCCAACGAAATCACAAAAGAAGACAAAAAATTCGCTTCCAAAGAAATCACCCGAGAACACAAAATTTCGCGTCCAACGAAATTACCCCAGAATAGAAAAAAATTACTTCCAACCAAATCAACCCAGAACACAAAAAATTCCCTTCCAACAAAATCACCCGAGAACACAAATATTAGCTTCCCACGAAATTACCCCAGAACGGAAAAGGTGTGCTTCCATCGAAAACACCCCAGAACACAAAAAATTCCCTTCCAAAGAAATCACCCCAGAACACAAAAATTTCCCTTCGAACGAAGTGATTCCAGAACACAGAAAACACGCTTCCAACGAAATCACCCCAGAACACAAAAAATTCGCTTCCAACGAAATCAACACAGAACACAAAAAATTTGCTTCTGTCGAAATCATCCAAGAACAGAAAAAATTTGCTTCCAACAAAATTACCCCAGAACACAAAAAAATTCGCTTCCAATGAAATCACCTGGGAACACAAATATTCGCTTCCAACGAAATCACCCTAGAACATAAAAAATTCGCTTCCATCAAATTAACCCAAGAACACAAAAAATTCGCTTCCAACGAAATTGCCCCAGAACACAAGATATTCGCTTCCAACGAAATCACCCCAAAGCACAAAAAAATTCGCTTTCAACGAAATGACACCCTAATTCAAAATTTGCTTCCATCGAAAAAAACGGAGAACACAAAAAATTTGCTTCCCACGAAATTACCCCAGAACACAAAAAATTCGCTTGCAACGAAATCTCCAGAGAAGACAAATATTCATTACAAAGAAATCACCCCAAAGCACAAAAAATTCTCTTCCAAAAAAATCAAACCAGCACACAAAATATTCGCTTCCATCGAAATCACCCCAGAACACAAAAAATTCGCTTTCAAAGAAATTAACCCAGAACACAAAAATTCTCTTCCAACAAAATCACCCCAGAACACAAAAAATTCGCTTCCAAAGAAATCACCCCAAAACACACAAAAAAAATCACTTCCAATGAAATGACTCCAGAGCACAGAAAACACGCTTCCAACGAAATCACCCCAAAACACAAAACATTCTCTTCCAACGTAATTACATCAGAACACAAAAAATTTGCTTCCCTCGAAATCACCCGAGAACAGAAAAAATTCGCTTCCAACGAAATCACAAAAGAACACAAAAAATTCGCTTCCAAAGAAATCACCCGAGAACACAAAATTTCGCGTCCAACGAAATTACCCCAGAATAGAAAAAATTTACTTCAAAAAAAAATCAACCCAGATCATAAAAAATTCCCTTCCAACAAAATCACCCGAGAACACAAATATTGGCTTCCCACAAAATTACCCCAGAACGGAAAAAGTTTGCTTCCATCGAAATCACCCCAGAACACAAAAAATTTGCTTCCACCGAAATGACTCCAGAGCACAGAAAAAACGCTTCCAACAAAATGACCCCCTACTTCAACAATTTGCTTCCATGGAAAAACCGGAAAACACAAAAAATTCTCTTCCAACGAAATCAACCCAGAACACAAAAAATTTGCTTCTGTCGAAATCACCCAAGAACAGAAAAAATTTGCTTCCAACAAAATTACCCCAGAACACAAAACATTCACTTCCAACGAAATCACCGGGGAACACAAACATTCGCTGCCAAAGAAACCACCCCAGAACACAAAAAATTCGCTTCCAACAAAATTACCCCAGAAGACAAGAAATTCGCTTCCAATTAAATCACCCCAAAATACAAAAAATTCGCTTACAACGAAATCACCCTAAAACACAAAAAATTCGCTTTCAACCAAATCACCCGAGAACACAAAAAATTCGATTCCAAGGAAATCACCCCAGAGCACAAAAATTCCCTTCCAACAAAATCACTCGAAAACACAAATATAGACTTCCAAAGAAATTACCCCAGAACACAAAAAATTCGCTTCCAACGAAATCACCCCAGAGCACAAAAAATTCGCTTCCAACGAAACGAATCCAGAGCACAGAAAACATGCTTCCAACGAAATGACCCACTACTTGAAAAATTTGCTTCCATTGAAATCACCAGAAAACACAAAAAATTCGCTTCCAAAGAATTACCCAGAACACAAAAAAATTTGCTTGCAACGAAATCTCCTGAGAAGACAAATATTCGCTTCCAACAAAATCACCCCAGAGCACAAAAAATTCGCTTCCAACGAAATCACCCCAGAACACAAAAAATTCGCTTCCAACGAAATCACCCCAGAACACAAAAAATTAGCTTCCAGCGAAACGACTCCAGAGCACAGAAAACACGTCTCCAACGAAATGACCCCCTACTTGAAATATTTGCTTCCACCGAAATCACCAGAGAACACAAAAAATTCGCTGCCAACAAAATCAGCCCAAAACACAAAAAATTCGCTTCCAACAAAATCACCAGGGAACACAAACATTCGCTTACAACAAAATCACCCCAGAGCACAAAAAATTCGCTTCCCAGGAAATCACCCAGAACAAAAAAATTTGCTTCCAAAGAAATTACCCCAGAACACAAAAATTCACTTCCAACGAAATCACCCCAGAACACAAAAAAAATCCCTTCCAAAGAAATGACTCCAGAGCACAGAAAACATGCTTCCAATGAAATGACCCCCTACTTCAAAAATTTGCTTCCAACGAAATAACTCCAGAACACACAAAATTCGCTTCCAACGAAATCACCTTGAACACAAAAATTTTGCTTTCAAAGAAATGACTCCATAACACTGAAAAAACGCTTCCAACGAAATCAACCGAGAACACAAAAAATTCGCTTCCAACGAAATACCCCAAGAACACAAAAAATTCGCTTCCAACGCAACTACCCCAGAACACAAGAAATTCGCTTCCAACGATATCACCCCAAAGCATAAAAAAATTTGCTTCCAACCAAATCACCTGAGAACACAAAAAATTCGCTTCGAAGGAAATCACCCCAGAGCACAAAAAATGCGATTCCAAAGAAATCACCTTGGAACATAAATTTTCGCTTCCATCGAAATCACCCCAGAACACAAAAAATTCGCTTCCAACGAAATTACTCAGGAACACAAATATTCGCTTCCAATGAAATCACTCCAGAGCACAAAAAAATTCGCTTCCAAAGAAATTACCCCAGATCACAAGAAATTCGCTTCCAACGAAATCACCCAAGAGCACAAACTATTTGCTTCCAATGAAATTACCCCATACTTCAAAAATTTGCTTCCATCGAAATCACCTAAGAACACAAAAAATTCGCTTCCAATGAAATTACCCCAGAACACAAAAATTTCGCTTCCAACGAAATGACTCCATAACACTGAAAAAATGCTTCCAACGAAATCACCCGAGAACACAAAAAATTCGCTTCCAACGAAATTACCCCAGAACACAAGAAATTCGCTTCCAACGAAATCACCCCAAACCACAAAAAATTGCTTCCAACCAAATCACCTAAGGACACAAAAAATTCGCTTCCAAGGAATTCACCCCAGAGCACAAAAAATGCGCTTCCAAAGAAATCACCCTAAAACATAAATTTTCGCTTCCATTGAAATCACCCCAGAAAACAAAAAATTCACTTGCAATGAAATCTCCTGAGAACACAAATATTCGCTTCCAAAGAAATCACCCAGAACACAAAAAATTCGCTTCCAACGAAACGACTCCAGAGCACAGAAAACACGCTTCCAATGAAATGACCCCAGAACACAAAAAATTTGCTTCCAACAAAATTACTAAGGAACACAAATATTCGCTTCCAATGAAATCACTCCAGAGCACAAAAAAATTCGCTTCCAAAGAAATCACCCCAAAACACAAAAAATCGCTTCCAATGAAATGACTCCAGAGCACAGAAAACACGCTTCCAACGAAATCACCCCGAAACACAAAAAATTTGCTTCCCTCAAAATCACCCGAGAACAGAAAAAATTCGCTTCCAACGAAATCAACCGGAAACACAAATATTAGATTCCAACGAAATCATCCTAAAACACAAAAAATTGGCTTCCAACTAAATGACTCCAGAGCACAGAAACCACGCTTCCAACGAAATGACCCCCTACTTCAAAAATTTGCTTCCATCGAAAAAACCAGAGAACACAAAACATTAGCTTCCAACGAAATTACCCCAAAACAAAAAAATTCGCTTCCAAAGAAATTACCCCAGAACACCAAAAATTCGCTTCCAAAGAAATCTCCAGAGAACACAAATATTCGCTTCCAAAGAAATCACACAGAGCACAAAAAATGCGCTTCAAACCAAATCACCCCAGAACACAAATATTCGCTTCCAACGAAATCAACCCAGAACGCAAAACATTAGCTTCCCACGAAATTACCCCAGAAGAGAAATATTCGCTTCCAAAGAAATTACCCCAGAATAGAAAAAATTCGCTTCCAAAAAATCCCCGCAGAACACAAAAAAATTACTTCCAATGAAATCACCCTAGAATACAAAAAATTCGATTCCAACAAAATCACCCCAGAACACAAAAAATTTGCTTCCAAAGAAATGACTCCAGAGCAGAGAAATCACACTTCCAACGAAATCAACTCATACTTCAAAAAAAATTCGCTTCCAACAAAATTGCCCCACGACACAAAAAATTCGCTTCCAAAGAAATCACCCCAGAACACAAAAAATTCACTTCCAACGAAATGACTCCAGAGCACAGAAAAAACAGTTCCAACGAAATGACCCCCTACTTCAAAAATTTGCTTCCACCAAAAAAACCTGAGAACACAAAAAATTCTCTTCCAACCACATCATCCCAGAACCCAAAAAATTTGCTTCCATTGAAATCACCCGAGAACAGAAAAAATTCGCTTCTAACTACATGACCCATACTTCAAAAATTTGCTTCCATCGAAATCACCTGAGAACATAAAAAATTCGCTTCCAATGAAATTACCCCAGAACACAAAAAATTCACTACCAACGAAATGACTCCAGAGCACAGAAATCACGCTTTCAACGAAATGACCCCCTACTTAAAAAATATGCTTCCGTCGAAAAAACCAGAGAACACAAGAAATTCGCTTCCAAAGAAATTACCCCAGAACACAAAAAATTGCTTGCAACAAAATCTCCTTAGAACACAAATATTCGCTTCCAAGGAAATCACCCCAGAACACAAAAAATTCGCTTCCAACGAAATGACTACAGAGCACAGAAAACACGCTTCCAACGAAATTACCCCAGAATAGAAATAATTTACTTCGAACCAAATCAACTCAGAGCACAAAAAATTCCCTTCTAACAAAATCACCCGAGAACACAAATATTGGGGTCCAACGAAATTACCCCAGAACAGAAAAAATTTGCTTCCGTCGAAATCACCCCAGAAGACAAAAAATTCGCTTCCAACGAAATCACCGCAGAGCACAAAAAATTCGCTTCCAACGAAACGACTCCAGAACACAGAAAACACACTTCCAACGAAATGACCACCTACTTGAAAAATTTGTTTCCATCGAAATCACCAGAGAACACAAATAATTCGATTCCAAGGAAATCAGCCCAGAGCACAAAAATTCCCTTCCAACAAAATCACTCGAAAACACAAATATAGACTTCCAAAGAAATTACCCCAGAACACAAAAATTCGCTTCCAACGAAATCACCCCAGAGCACAAAAAATTCGCTTCCAACGAAACGACTCCAGAGCACAGAAAACACGCTTCCAACGAAATGACCCCCTACTTGAAAAATTTGCTTCCATCGAAATCACCAGAGAACACAAAAAATTCGCTGCCAATGAAATCAGCCCAAAACATAAAAAATTCACTTCCAACAAAATCACCCGGGAACACAAACATTCGCTTCCAACGAAATCACCCCAGAGCACAAAAAATTCGCTTCCAACGAAATCACCCCAGAACAAAAAAATTTGCTTCCAAAGAAATTACCCCAGAACACAAAAATTCGCTTCCAACGAAATCACCCCAGAACACAAAAAAATCCCTTCCAAAGAAATGACTCCAGAGCACAGAAAACACGCTTCCAATGAAATGACCCCCTACTTGAAAAATTTGCTTCCATCGAAATCACCAGAGAACACAAAAAATTCGCTTCCAACGAAATTACCCCAGAACACAAAAAAAAATTGCTTGCAACGAAATCTACTGAGAAGACAAACATTCGCTTCCAACGAAATCACCCAAGAGCACAAAAAATTCGCTTCCAACGAAATCACCCCAGAACACAAAAAATTTGCTTCCAACGAAATCTCCCCAGAACACAAAAAATTCGCTTCCAACGAAACGACTCCAGAGCACAGAAAACACGCTTCCAACTTAATGACCCCCTACTTGAAAAATTTGCTTCCATCGAAATCACCAGAGAACACAAAAAATTCGCTTCCAAGGAAATCACCCCAGAGCACAAAAAATTCCCTTCAAACAAAATCACTCGAGAACACAAATATAGACTTCCAAAGAAATGACCCCAGAACACAAAAAATTCGCTTCCAACAAAATCACCCCAGAGCACAAAAAATTCCCTTCCAACAAAATCACCAGAGAACACAAATATTGGCTACCAACAAAATCACCCCAGAACAGAAAAAATTTGATCCCATGGAAATCACCCCAGAAAACGAAAAATTCGCTTCCAAAGAAATTACCCCAGAGCACAAGAAATTTGCTTCCAACAAAATCACCACAAAGCACAAAAAATTCGCTTCCATAAATATCACCGTAGAACATAAAAAATTCGCTTCCTTCGAAATCAACCAAGAAAAAAAAAATTTGCTTCCAACGAAATCACCCCAGAACACAAAAAATTCTCTTCCAAGGAAATTACCCCAGAATACAAAAAAATTCGCTTCCAACGAAATCAACCAAGAAAACAAAAAAATTTGCTTCCATCGAAATCACCCGAGAACAGAAAAAATTCGCTTCAATCGAAATCACCCGAGAACACAGAAAAATTCAATTCCAACGAAATTACCCCAGACACAAGAAATTCGCTTCCAACGAAATCACCCCAAAGCACAAAAAAATTTGCTGCCAACGAAATGACCCCATACTTCAAAACTTTGTTTCCATCGAAATCACCTGAGAACAAAAAAAATTCGCTTCCAACGAAATTACCCCAGAACACAAAAAATTCACTTCCTACGAAATTACCCCAGAACACAAGAAAATCGCTTCCAACGAAATCACCCCAGAGCACAAAAAATTTGCTTTCAAGGAAAACACCCAAGAAAACAAAAAATTCGCTTCCAAATAAATCACCACAGAGCACAAAAAATTCGCTTCCAACGAAATAAATCCTGAGCACAAAAAACATGCTTCCAACAAAATGACCCCCTACTTCAAAAATTTCCTTCCATCAAAAAAAACGGAAAACACAAAAAATTCGCTTCCAACGAAATTATCCCAGAACACAAAAAATTCGCTTACAACCAAATCTCCTGAGAACACAAATATTCGCTTCCAACGAAATCACCCCAGAGAACAGAAAATTCGCTTACAACCAAATCTCCTGAGAACACAAAAAAATCCCTTCCAAAGAAATGACTCCAGGGCACAGAAAAACGCTTCCAATGAAATGACCACCTACTTCAAAAATTTGCTTCTAACGAAATCACCCTAGAACACAAAAAATTCGCTTCCAACAAAATCACTCTAGAACACAAAAAATTCCCTTTCTACAAAATCACCCAAAAACAAAAAAATTCGCGTCCAACGAAATTACCACAGAATAGAAAAAATTTGCATCCAACCAAATCAACCCAGAGCACAAAAAATTCCCTTCCAACAAAATCACCCGAGAACACAAATATTAGCTTCCAACAAAATTACCCAGGACAGAAAAAATTTGCTTCCAAAGAAATCACCCCAGAGCACAAAAAATTCCTTTCCAACAAAATCACCCGAAAACACAAATATTGGCTTCCAACGAAATGATCCCATACTTCAAAAATTTGCTTCCATCGAAAAACCGGAGAAAACAAAAAATGCGCTTCCAACGAAATTACCCCAGAACACAAAAAAATTCCCTTGCAAAGAAATCTAATGAGAACACAAATATTCGCTGCCAACAAAATCACCCTAGAACACAAAAAATTCTCTTTCAACTAAATGACCTGAGAACACAAAAAATTGGCTTCCAACTTAATTACAACAGAATACAAAAAATTCGCTTCCAAAGAAATCACCCCATAACACAAAAATTTCGCTTCCAACGAAATGACTCCAGAACACAGAAAACAGGCTTCCAGCAAAATCACCCCAGAACAAAAAAATTCGCTTCCAACGAAATGACTCCAGAGCACAGAAAACACGCTTCCAACGAAATGACCCGAGAACACAAAAAATTCACTTCCAACAAAATTACTCACGAACACGAATATTTGCTTCCAATGAAATCACTCCAGAGCACAAAAAAATTCGCTTCCAAAGAAATTACCCCAGAACACAAGAAATTCGCTTCCAACGAAATCACCCAAGAGCACAAACTATTTGCTTCCAATGAAATTACCCCATACTTCAAAAATTTGCTTCCATCGAAATCACCTAAGAACACAAAAAATTCACTTCCAATGAAATTACCCCAGAACACAAAAAATTCGCTTCCAACGAAATGACCCCAGAGCCCCAAAATTTTGCTTCCAACGAAATGACTCCAGAGCAAAGAAAACACGCTTCCAACGAAATGACCCCCTACTTCAAAAATTTGCTTCCATCGAAAAAACCAGAGAACACAAAAATTCGCTTCCAACAAAATTACTCAGGAACACAAATATTCGCTTCCAATGAAATCACTCCAGAGCACAAAAAATGCACTTCCAACGAAATCCCCCTAGAACATAAAAAATTTGCTTCCATCGAAATCACCCGAGAACACAAAAAATTCGCTTCCAACGAAATCACACCAGAGCACAAAAAATTCGCTTCCAACAAAATCCCCCTAGAACATAAAAAATTCGCTTCCATCGAAATCACCCAAGAACACAAAAAATTCGCTTCCAACAAAATTACCCCAGAAGACAGGATATTCACTTCCAATGAAATCACCCCAAAATACAAAAAATCGCTTCCAACAAAATCACCCTAAAACAAAAAAATTCGCTTTCAACCAAATCACACAAGAACACAAAAAATTCCCTTCCAACGAAATGACTCCAGAGCACAGAAACACGCTTCCAATGAAATGACCCCCTACTTGAAAATTTTGCTTCCATCGAAATCACCAGAGAACACAAAAAATTCGCTTCCAACGAATTACCACAGAACACAAAAAAATTCGCTTGCAATGAAATCTCCTGAGAAGACAAATATTCGCTTCCACGAAATCACCCCAGAGCACAAAAAATTCGCTTTCAACGAAATCACCCCAGAACAAAAAAATTTGCTTCCAAAGAAATTACCCCAGAACACAAAAATTCGCTTCCAACAAAATCACACCAGAACACAAAAAAATCCCTTCCAAAGAAATGACTCCAGAGCACAGAAAACATGCTTCCAATGAAATGACCCCCTACTTCAAAAATTTGCTTCCAACAAAATCACCCCAGAACACAAAAAATTCGCTTCCAAAGAAATCACCCTAGAACACAAAAATTTCGCTTCCAAAGAAATGACTCCATAACACTGAAAAAACGCTTCCAACGAAATCACCCGAGAACACAAAAAATTTGCTTCCAACGAAATTACCCCAGAACACAAGAAATTCGCTTCCAAAGAAATCACCCAAAAGGACAAAAAATTCGCTTCCAACGAAATACCCCGAGAACACAAAAAATTCGCTTCCTACGCAACTACCCCAGAACACAAGAAATTCGCTTCCAACGAAATCTCCCCAAAGTACAAAAAAATTTGCTTCCAACCAAATCACCTGAGAACACAAAAAATTCGCTTCCAACGAAATTACCCCAGAACACAAAAAATTCGCTTCCAAGGAAATCACCCCAGAGCACAAAAAATGCGCTACCAAAGAAATCACCCTAGAACATAAATTTTCGCTTCCATCGAAATCACCCCAGAAAACAAAAAATTCGCTTGCAACGAAATCTCCTGAGAACACAAATATTCGCTTCCTAAAAATCACCCAGAGCACAAAAAATTCGCTTCCAACAAAATTACCCCAGAACACAAAAAATTCGCTTGCAAAGAAATCTAATGAGAACACAAATATTCGCTTCCAACGAAATCACCCCAGAACACAAAAAATTCGCTTCCAACGAAATGACTCCAGAGCACAGAAAACACGCTTCCAACGAAATGACCCCAGAACAAAAAAAAATTCGCTTCCAATACAATTACTCAGGAACACAAATATTCGCTTCCAATGAAATCACTCCAGAGCACAAAAAAATACGCTTCCAAAGAAATCACCCCAGAACACAAGAAATTCGCTTCCCAACGAAATCACCCAAGAGCACAAACTATTTGCTTCCAACGAAATGACCCCATACTTCAAAAATTTGCTTCCATCGAAATCACCTAATAACACAAAAAATTCGATTCCAAAGAAATGACCCCAGACCCCAAAATTTTGCTTCCAACGAAATGACTCCAGAGCAAAGAAAACACGCTTCCAACGAAATGACCCCCTACTTCAAAAATTTGCTTCCATCGAAAAAACCAGAGAACACAAAAATTTCGCCTCCAACAAAATTACTCAGGAACACAAATATTCGCTTCCAATGAAATCACTCCAGAGCACAAGAAATTCGCTTCCAAAGAAATTCCCCTAGAACATAAAAAATTTGCTTCCATCGAAAACACCCGAGTACACAAAAAATTCTCTTCCAAGGAAATTACCCAGAACAAAAGAAATTCGCTTCCAACGAAATCACGCCAGAGCACAAAAAATTCGCTTCCAACGAAAAGACCCCATACTTCAAAAATTTGCTTGCATCGAAATCACCTAAGAACACAAAAAATTCGCTTCCAATGAAATTACCCCAGAACACAAAAAATTCGCTTCCAACGAAATGACTCCAGAACCCCCAAATTTTGCTTCCAACGAAATGACTCCAGAGCAAAGAAAACACGCTTCCAACGAAATGACCCCCTACTTCAAAAATTTGCTTCCATCGAAAAAACCGGAGAACACAAAAAATTCGCTTCCAACAAAATTACTCAGGAACACAAATATTCGCTTCCAATGAAATCACTCCAGAGCTTCCAATGAAATCCCCCTAGAACATAAAAAATTTGCTTCCATCGAAATCACCCGAGAACACAAAAAATTCGCTTCCAAGGAAATTACCCAGAACACAAGAAATTTGCTTCCAACGAAATCACGCCAGAGCACAAAAAATTCGCTTCCAACGAAATCCCCCTAGAACATAAAAAATTCGCTTCCATCGAAACCACCCAAGAACACAAAAAATTCGCTTCCAACAAAATTACCCCAGAAGACAAGAAATTCGCTTCCAATGAAATCACCCCAAAATACAAAATATTCGCTTCCAACAAAATCACCCTTAAACACAAATTTCCCTTGCAACCAAATCACCTGAGAACAAAAAAAAATCGATTCCAAGGAAATCACCCCAGAGCACAAAAAATTCCCTTCCAACAAAATCACTCGAGAACACAAATATAGACTTCCAAAGAAATCACCCCAGAACACAAAAAATTTGATTCCAACGAAAAAACTCCAGAGCACAGAAAACACGCTTCCAACGAAATGGCCCCCTACTTGAAAAATTTGCTTCCATCGAAATCACCAGAGAACACAAAAAATTTGCTTCCAACGAAATTTCCCCAGAACACAAAAAAAAATTTGCTTACAACAAAATCTCCTGAGAACACAAATATTCGCTTCCAACGAAATCAACCCAGAGCACAAAAAATTCGCTGCAAATGAAATCAGCCCAGAATACAAAAAATTCACTTTCAACGAAATCACCCGAGAATACAAAAAATTCGCTTCCAACGTAATTACCCCTGAACACAAAAAATTCGCTTCCAACAAAATCACCCTAGAACATAAAAAATTTGCTTCCATGGAAATCACCAAAGAACAAAAAAATTTGCTTCCAAAGAAATTACCCCAGAACACAAAAATTCGCTTCCAACGAAATCACCCCAGAACAAAAAAAAAATCCCTTCGAAAGAAATGACTCAACAGCACAGAAAACACGCTTCCAATGAAATGACCACCTACTTCAAAAATTTGCTTCCAACGAAATCACCCCAGAACACAAAAAATTGGATTCCAAAGAAATCAACCTACAACACAAAAATTTCGCTTCCAACGAAATGACTCCATAACACTGAAAAAACGCTTCCAACGAAATCACCCGAGAACACAAAAAATTTGCTTCCAACGAAATCACCCGAGAACACAAAAAATTTGCTTCCAACAAAATTACCCAAAACACAAGAAATTCGCTTCCAACGAAATCACCCCAAAGCACAAAAAATTTGCTTCCAACCAAATCACCTGAGAACACAAAAAATTCGCTTCCAAGTTAATGACCCCAGAGCACAAAAATTTCGCTTCCAACGAAATGACTCCATAACAGTGAAAAAACGCTTCCAACGAAATCACCCGAGAATACAAAAAATTCGCTTCCAACGTAATTACCCCAGAACACAAAAAATTCGCTTCCAACAAAATCACCCGGAACACAAACATTCGCTTCCAACGAAATCACCCCAGAGCACAAAAAATACGCTGCAAATGAAATCAGCCCAGAATACAAAAATTCACTTTCAACGAAATCACCCGAGAATACAAAAAATTCGCTTCCAACGAAATTACCCCTGAACACAAAAAATTCGCTTCCAACAAAATCACCCTAGAACATAAAAAATTTGCTTCCATGGAAATCACCACAGAACAAAAAAATTTGCTTCCAAAGAAATTACCCCAGAACACAAAAATTCGCTTCCAACGAAATCACCCCAGAACAAAAAAAAAATCCCTTCGAAAGAAATGACTCAACAGCACAGAAAACATGCTTCCAATGAAATGACCACCTACTTCAAAAATTCGCTTCCAAAGAAATCACCCTAGAACACAAAAATTTTCCTTGCAACGAAATGACTCCATAACACTGGAAAAACGCTTCCAACGAAATCACCCCAGAACACAAAAAATTCTCTTCCTAGGAAATTACCCCAGAACACAAAAAATTCGCTTCCAGCGAAATGACCCCAGAGCCCCAAAATTTTGCTTCCAACGAAATGACTCCAGACCAAAAAAAAACACGCTTCCAACGAAATGACCCCCTACTTCAAAAATTTGCTTCCATTGAAAATACCAAGGAGAACACAAAAATTCACTTCCAACAAAATTACTCAGGAACACAAATATTCGCTTCCAATCAAATCACTCCAGAGCACAAAAAATTCGCTTCCAACGAAATCCCCCTAGAACATAAAAAATTTGCTTCCATCAAAATCACCCGAGAACAAAAAAAATTCGCTTGCAACAAAATTACCCCAGAAGATAAGAAATTCGCTTCCAATTAAATCACCCCCAAATACAAAAAATTCGCTTCCAACGAAATCACCCTAAAACACAAAAAATTCGCTTTCAACCAAATCACCCGAGAACACAAAAAATTCGATTCCAAGGAAATCACCCCAGAGCACAAAAATTCTCTTCCAACAAAATCACTCGAAAAAACAAATATAGACTTCCAAAGAAATTAACCCAAAACACAAAAAATTCGCTTCCAACGAAATCACCCCAGAGCACAAAAAATTCGCTTCCAACGAAACGACTCCAGAGCACAGAAAACACGCTTCCAACGAAATGACTCCCTACTTGAAAAATTTGCTTCCATCGAAATCACCAGAGAACACAAAAAATTCGCTTCCAACGAAATTACCCCAGAACACAAAAAAATTTGCTTGCAATGAAATCTCCTGAGAAGACAAATATTCACTTCCAACGAAATCACCCCAGAGCACAAAAAATTCGCCTCCAACGAAATCACCCCAGAACACAAAAAATTTGCTTCCAACAAAATCACCCCAGAACACAAAAAAATTCGCTTAAAACGAAACGACTCCAGAGCACAGAAAACACGCTTCCAATGAAATGACCCCCTACTTCAAAAATTTGCTTCCAACGAAATCACCCCAGCACACAAAAAATTGGATTCCAAAGAAATCACCCTAGAACACAAAAATTTCGCTTCCAAAGAAATGACTCCATAACACTGAAAAAACGCTTGCAACAAAATCACCTGAGAACACAAAAAATTCGCGTCCAACGAATTACCCCAGAACACAAGAAATTCGCTTCCAAAGAAATCACCCCAAAGCACAAAAAATTCGCTTCCAACGAAATACCCGAGAACACAAAAAATTTGCTTCCAACGCAACTACCCCAAAACACAAGAAATTCGCTTCCAACGAAATCACCCCAAAGTACAAAAAAATTTGCTTCCAACCAAATCACCTGAGAACACAAAAAATTCGCTTAAAACAAAACGACTCCAGAGTACAGAAAACACGCCTCCAACGAAATGACCCCCTACTTGAAAAATTTGCTTCCATCGAAATCACCAGAGAACACAAAAAATTCGCTGCCAACGAAATCAGCCCAAAACACAAAAAATTTGCTTTCAACAAAATCACCCGGGAACACAAACATTCGCTTCCAACGAAATCACCCCAGAGCATAAAAAATTCGCTTCCAACGAAATCACCCCAGAACAAAAAAATTTGCTTCCAAAGAAATTACACCAGAACACAAAAATTGGCTTCCAACGAAATTACGCCAGAACACAAAAAATCCCTTCCAAAGAAATGATTCAAGAGCACAGAAAACACGCTTCCAATGAAATGACCCCCTACTTCAAAAATTTGCTTCCATCGAAAAAACCGGAGAACACAAAAAATTCGCTTCCAAGGAAATTACCCAGAACACAAGAAATTCGCTTCCAAAGAAATCACGCCAGAGCACAAAAAATTCGCTTCCAACGAAAAGACCCCATACTTCAAAAATTTGCTTGCATCGAAATCACCTAAGAACACAAAAAATTCGCTTCCAACGAAATTACCCCAGAACACAAAAAATTCGCTTCCAACGAAATGACTCCAGAACCTCAAAATTTTGCTTCCAACGAAATGACTCCAGAGCAAAGAAAACACGCTTCCAACGAAATGACCCCCTACTTCAAAAATTTGCTTCCATCGAAAAAACCGGAGAACACAAAAAATTCGCTTCCAACAAAATTACTCAGGAACACAAATATTCGCTTCCAATGAAATCACTCCAGAGCTTCCAAAGAAATCCCCCTAGAACATAAAAAATTTGCTTCCAACGAAATCACGCCAGAGTACAAAAAATTCGCTTCCAACGAAATCCCCCTAGAACATAAAAAATTCGCTTCCATCGAAACCACCCAAGAACACAAAAAATTCGCTTCCAACAAAATTACCCCAGAAGACAAGAAATTCGCTTCCAATGAAATCACCCCAAAATACAAAATATTATCTTCCAACAAAATCACCCTAAAACACAAAAAATTCGCTTGCAACCAAATCACCCGAGAACAAAAAAAAATCGATTCCAAGGAAATCACTCCAGAGCACAAAAAATTCCCTTCCAACAAAATCACTCGAGAACACAAATATAGACTTCCAAAGAAATCACCCCAGAACACAAAAAATTTGATTCCAACGAAAAAACTCCAGAGCACAGAAAACACGCTTCCAACGAAATGGCCCCCTACTTGAAAAATTTGCTTCCATCGAAATCACCAGAGAACACAAAAAATTTGCTTCCAACGAAATTTCCCCAGAACACAAAAAAAAATTTGCTTACAACAAAATCTCCTGAGAACACAAATATTTGCTTCCAACGAAATCACCCCAGAGCACAAAAAATTCGCTGCAAATGAAATCAGCCCAGAATACAAAAAATTCACTTTCAATGAAATCACCCGAGAATACAAAAAATTCGCTTCCAACGTAATTACCCCTGAACACAAAAAATTCGCTTCCAACAAAATCACCCTAGAACATAAAAAATTTGCTTCCATGGAAATCACCACAGAACAAAAAAATTTGCTTCCAAAGAAATTACCCCAGAACACAAAAATTCGCTTCCAACGAAATCACCCCAGAACAAAAAAAAATCCCTTCGAAAGAAATGACTCAACAGCACAGAAAACACGCTTCCAATGAAATGACCACCTACTTCAAAAATTTGCTTCCAACGAAATCACCCCAGAACACAAAAAATTGGATTCCAAAGAAATCACCCTACAACACAAAAATTTCGCTTCCAACGAAATGACTCCATAACACTGAAAAAACGCTTCCAACGAAATCTCCCAAGAATACAAAAAATTCGCTTCCAACGTAATTACCCCAGAACACAAAAAATTTGCTTCCAACAAAATCACCCGGAAGACAAATATTCGCTTCCAACGAAAACACCCCAGAGCACAAAAAATTTGCTTCCAACGAAATTTCCCCAGAACACAAAAAAAAATTTGCTTACAACAAAATCTCCTGAGAACACAAATATTTGCTTCCAACGAAATCACCCCAGAGCACAAAAAATTCGCTGCAAATGAAATCAGCCCAGAATACAAAAAATTCACTTTCAATGAAATCACCCGAGAATACAAAAAATTCGCTTCCAACGTAATTACCCCTGAACACAAAAAATTCGCTTCCAACAAAATCACCCTAGAACATAAAAAATTTGCTTCCATGGAAATCACCACAGAACAAAAAAATTTGCTTCCAAAGAAATTACCCCAGAACACAAAAATTCGCTTCCAACGAAATCACCCCAGAACAAAAAAAAATCCCTTCGAAAGAAATGACTCAACAGCACAGAAAACACGCTTCCAATGAAATGACCACCTACTTCAAAAATTTGCTTCCAACGAAATCACCCCAGAACACAAAAAATTGGATTCCAAAGAAATCACCCTACAACACAAAAATTTCGCTTCCAACGAAATGACTCCATAACACTGAAAAAACGCTTCCAACGAAATCTCCCAAGAATACAAAAAATTCGCTTCCAACGTAATTACCCCAGAACACAAAAAATTTGCTTCCAACAAAATCACCCGGAAGACAAATATTCGCTTCCAACGAAAACACCCCAGAGCACAAAAAATTTGCTTCCAAAGAAATCACCCCAGAACACAAAAAATTGGATTCCAAAGAAATCACCCTACAACACAAAAATTTCGCTTCCAACGAAATGACTCCATAACACTGAAAAAACGATTCCAACGAAATCACCCCAGAAAACAAAAAATTCTCTGCTTAGGAAATTACCCCAGAACACAAAAAATTTGCTTCCAACGAAATCAATTCACAAGACAAAAAAATTTGCTTCCATCGAAATCACCACAGAACACAAAAAATTCGCTTCCAACGAAATGTCTCCAGAGCACAGAAAACACGCTTCCAACGAAATGACCCCAGAACACAAAAAATTCACTTCCAACAAAATTACTCAGGAACACAAATATTCGCTTCCAATGAAATCACTCCAGAGCACAAAAAAATTCGCTTCCAAAGAAATTACCCAAGAGCACAAACTATTTGCTTCCAACGAAATGACCCCCTACTTCAAAAATTTGCTTCCATCGAAATCACCCGGGAACACAAAAAATTCGCTTCCAACGAAATTACCCTAGAACACAAGAAATTCACTTCCAACGAAATCACGCCAGAGCAGAAAAAATTCGATTCCAACGAAATCCCCCTAGAACATAAAAAATTCGCTTCCATCGGAATCACCCAAGAACACAAATTTCGTTGGAAGGGAATTTTTTGTGCTCCGGGGTGATTTCGTTGGAAGCGAATTTGGCTTCTGGGGTAATGTCGTTGGAAGAGAATTTTTTGTGTTCTCCGGTTTTTTCGATGGAAGCAAATTTTGGAAGTAGGGGGTCATTTCGTTGGAAGCGTGTTTTCTGTGCTCTGGAGTCATTTCGTTAGAAGCTAATTTTGTGTGCTCTGGGGTGATTTCGTAGGAAGTGAATATTTGTGTTCTCAGGAGATTTCGTTGCAAAGGAATTTTTTGTGTTCTGGGTTAATTTCGTTGGAAGCGAATTTTTTGTGTTCTCGTGTGATACCGTTGAAAGGGAATTTTTGTGTTCTAGGGTGATTTCCTTGGAAGCGAATTTTTTGTGCTCTGGGATGATATCTTTGGAAGCGAATATTTGTGTTCTCAGGAGATTTAGTTGGAAAAAAGAATTTTTTGTAGTCTGGGGAAATATTGTTGGAAGAGCATTTATTGTGTTCTCCGGTTTTTTCGATGGAAGCAAATTTTGAAGTAGGGTGTCATTTCTTTGGAAGCATGTTTTCTGTGCTCTGGAGTCATTTCGTTGGAAGCGAATTTTTTGTGCTCTAGGGTGATTTCGTTGGAAGCGAATATTTGAGTTCTCAGGAGATTTCGTTGCAAGTGAATTTTTTGTGTTCTGGGGTAATTTCGTTGGAAGAGAATTTTTTGTGTTCTCGCGTGATTTATTTGAAAGGGAATTTTTGTGTTCTGGGGTGATTTAGTTGGAAGCGAATTTTTTGTGCTCTGGGATGATATCTTTGGAAACGAATTTTGTGTTCTCAGGAGATTTCGTTGGAAAAGAATTTTTTGTCTTCTGGGGTAATATCGTTGGAAGAGAATTTTTTGTGTTTTCCGGTTTTTTCGATGGAAGCAAATTTTTGAAGTAGGGGGTCATTTCATTGACACCATGTTTTCTGTGCTCTGGAGTCATTTCGTTGGAGCGAATTCTTTGTGCTCTGCGGTCATTTCGATGGAAGCGAATTTTTGTCTTCTCAAGAGATTTCGTTGCATCTGAATTTTTTGTGTTCTGGAGTAATTTCGTTGGAAGCGAATTTTTTTGTGTTCTCAGGTGATTTCGTTGAAAGGGAATTTTTGCGTTCTAGGGTGATTTTGTTGGAAGCGAATTTTTTGTGCTCTGGGATGATATCTTTGGACGCGAATATTTGTGTCCTCAGGAGATTTCGTTGGAAGCGAATTTGGCTTCTGGGGTAATGTCGTTGGAAGAGAATTTTTTGTGTTCTCCGGTTTTTTCGATGGAAGCAAATTTTTGAAGTAGGGGGTCATTTCGTTGGAAGCGTGTTTTCTGTGCTCTGGAGTCATTTCGTTGGAAGCGAATTTTTTGTGCTCTGGGGATATTTCATTGGATGCGAATATTTGTGTTCTCAGAAGATTTCGTTGCATGCGAATTTTTTGAATTCTTGGGTAATTTCGTTGGAAGCGAATTTTTTGTGTTCTCAGGTGATTTCTATGGAAACAAATTTTTGAATAGGGGGTCATTTCGTTGGAAGCTTGTTTTCTGTGCCCTGGATTCATTTCGTTGGAAACGAGTTTTTTGTGCTCTAGGGTGATTTCGTTGGAAGCAAATATTTGTGTTCTCAGGAGATCTCGTTTGAAAAGAAATTTTTGTCTTCTGGGGTAATTTTGTTGGAAGCAAGTTTTTTGTGTTCTTGGGTGATTTCGATGGAAGCAAATTTTTGAAGTATGGGGTCATTTCGTTTGAAGCGTGTTTTCTGTGCTCTGGAGTCATTTCGTTGGAAGCGAATTTGTTGTGTTTTCGGGTGATTTCGTTGAAAGCAAATTTTTTTATGTTCTAGGGTGATTTCGTTGGAAGCAACTTTTTTGTGTTCTGGGGTGATTTGTTTGGAAGCGAATTTTTTGTCTTCTGTGGTGATTTCAATAGAAGCGAATTTTCTGTGTTCTCGGGTGATTTCGTTGGAAGCGTGTTTTCTGTGCTCTGGAGTCATTTCTTTGGAAGCGAATTTTTTGTGCTCTGGGATGATATCTTTGGAAGCGAATTTTGTGTTCTCAGGAGATTTCGTTGGAAAAGAATTTTTTGTTTTCTGGGGTAATGTCGTTGGAAGAGAATTTTTTGTGTTCTCCGGTTTTTTCGATGGAAGCAAATTTTGGAAGTAGGGGGTCATTTCGTTGGAAGCGTGTTTTCTGTGCTATGGAATCATTTCGTTGGAAGCGAATTTTTTGTGCTCTTGGGTGATTTCGTTGGAAGCGAATATTTGTGTTCTCAGGAGATTTCGTTGCAAGCGAATTTTTTGTGTTTTGTGGTAATTTCGTTGAAAGTGAATTTTTGTGTTCTCCTTTCAATTCATTGAAAGGGAATTTTTGCGTTGTAGGGTGATTTCGTTTGAAGCGAATTTTTTGTGCTCTGGGATGATATATTTGGAAGTGAATATTTGTGTTCTCAGGAGATTTCGTGGGAAAAGAATTTTTGTCTTCTGGGGTAATATCGTTGGAAGAGAATTTTTTGAGTTCTCCGGTTTTTTCGATGGAAGCAAATTTTTGAAGTAGGGGGTCATTTCGTTGGAAGCATATTTTCTGTGCTCTGAGGTGATTTCGTTGGAAGCGAATATTTGTTTTTCTCAGGAGATTTTTTTGAAAGGGAATTTTTTTGTTCTAGGGTGATTTCTTTGGAATCGAACTTTTTGTGCTCTGGGATGATATCGTTGCAAGCGAATATATGTGTTCTCAGGACATTTCAGTGGTAAAGAGTTTTTTGTGTTCTCCGGTTTTACGATAGAAGCAAATTTTTGAAGTAGGGGGTCATTTCGTTGGAAGCGTGTTTTCTGTGTTCTGGAGTCATTTCGTTGGAAGCGAATTTTTTTTTGTTCTCGGGTGTTTTCTTTGAAAGGGAATTTTTTTATTCTAGGGTTATTTCGTTGGAATCGAATTTTTTGTGCTCTGGGATTATATCTTTGGAAGCGAATATATGTGTTCTCAGGAGATTTCGTTGGAAAAAATTTTTTGTCTTCTAGGGTAATATTGTTGGAAGAGAATTTTTTGTGTTCTACGTTTTTTTCGATGGAAGCAAATTTTTGAAGTAGGGGTTCATTTCGTTGGAAGCGAATTTTTTTGTGCTCTGGGGTGATTTCGTTGGAAGCGAATATTTGTGTTCTCAGGAGATTTCGTTGCAAGCGAATTTTTTGTCTTCTGGGATAATTTTGTTGGAAGTGAATTTTTTGTGTTCTCGGGTAATTTCCTTGAAAGGGAATTTTTGCGTACTAGGGTGATTTCGTTGGAAGCGAATTTTTTGTGTTATGGGATGCTATCTTTGGTAGCGAATATTTGTGTTCTCAGGAGATTTCGTTGCAAGCGATTTTTTTGTGTTCTGGGGTTAATTTGTTGGAAGCGAATTTTGTGTTCTCCGGTGATTTCCTTGAAAGGGAATTTTTGCGTTCTAGGGTGATTTCTTTGGAAGCGATTTTTTGTGCTCTGGGATGATATCTTTGGAAGCGAATATTTGTGTTCTCAGGAGATTTCGTGGGAAAAGAATTTTTTGTCTTCTGGGGTAATATCGTTGGAAGCGAATTTTTTCTGTTCTCGGGTGATTTCGATGGAATCAAATTTTTGAAGTATGGGATCATTTCGTTGGAAGCATGTTTTCTGTGCTCTGGAGTCATTTCGTTGGAAGTGATTTTTTTGTGTTCTGAGGTGATTTCATTGGAAGCGAATTTTTTGTCTTCTGGGGTAATTACGTTGGAAGCGAATTTTTTGTGTTCTTGGGTGATTTTGTTGAAAACTGATTTTTGTGTTCTAGCATGATATCCTTGGAAGCGAATTTTTTGTATTCTGGGGTGATTTCGATGGAAGGAATTTTTTTTCTGTTCTGTGGTAATTTCGTTGGACGTGAATTTTTTGTGTTCTCGGGAGATTTCATTGAAAGGGAATTTTTTGTGTTCTAGTGTGATTTCGTTGGAAGCAAATTTTTTTGTGCTCTAGGATGATTTTTTGGAAGCAAAAATTTGTATTCTCATGAGATTTCGTTGGAAGAGAATTTATTGTGTTCTGGGGTAATATTGTTGGAAGAAAATTTTTTGTGTTCCCCGGACTTTTGGATGGAAGCAAATTTTTGAAAGTGGGGGTCATTTCGTTGGTAGCGTGTTTTCTGTGCTCTGGAGTCATTTCGTTGGAAGCAAATTTTTCGTGTTCTGTAGTGATTTCATTGGAAGCGAATATTTGTGTTCTCAGGAGATTTCGTTGCAAGTGAATTTTTTGTGTTCTTAGGTGATTTCCTTGAAAGGGAATTTTTGTGTTCTAGGGTGATTTCTTTGGAAGCGAAGTTTTTGGGCACGGGGATGATATCTTTGGAAACAAGTATTTGTGTTATCAGGAGATTTCGTTGGAAAAGAATTTTTTGTCTTCTGGGGTAATACCGTTGGAAGAGAATTATTTGTGTTCTCCAGTCTTCTCGATGGAAGCAAATTTTTGAAGTAGGGAGTCATTTCGTTGGAAGCGTGTTTTCTGTGCTCTGGAGTCATTTCGTTGGAAGCAAATTTTTAGTGCTGTGTGGTGATTTTGTTGGAAGCGAATTTTTTGTGTTCTCGGGTGATTTCGTTGGAAGCGAATTTTTTGTCTTCTGGGGTAATTTCGTTGGAAGCAAATTTTTTCTGTTCTCAGGTGATTTCGATGGAAGCAAATATTTGAAGTATGGGATCATTTCGTTGGAAGCATGTTTTCTGTGCTCTAGAGTCATTTCGTTGGAAGTGAATTTTTTGTGTTCTGGGGTGATTTCGTTGGAAGCGAATTTTTTGTCTTATGGGGTAATTTTGTTGGAAGCGAATTTTTTGTGTTCTCAGGTGATTTCGTTGAAAGGTAATTTTTTGTGTTCTAGCATGATTTCATTCGAAGCAAATTTTTTTTGTGTTCTTGGGTAATTTCGATGGAAGGAAATTTTTCTGTTCTGTGGGAATTTCGTTGAACGTGAATTTTTTGTGTTCTCGGGTGATGTCGTTGAAAGTGAATTTTTTTTTGTTCTAGGGTGATTTCCTTGGAAGCGAATTTTTTTGTGCTCTGGGATGATGTCTTTGGAAGCGAATATTTGTGTTCTCAGGAGATTTCGTTGGAAGCGAATTTTTTGTGTTCTGGGTTAATATTGTTGGAAGAGAATTTTCTGTGTTCTCCGGACTTTTAGATGAAAGCAAATTTTTGAATTAGGGGGTCATTTCGTTGGATGTGTGTTTTCTGTGCTCTGGAGTCATTTCGTTGTAAGCGAATTTTTTGTGGTCTGGGGTGATTTCGATGAAAGCGAATATTTGTATTCTCAGGAGATTTCGTTGCAAGCGAATTTTTTGTGTTCTGGGGTGATTTGGTTGGAAGCGAATTTTTTGTGTTCTCGGGTGATTTCGTTGAAAGGGAATTTTTGTGTTCTAGGGTGATTTCGTAGGAAGCGAATTTTTTGTGCTCTGGAATGATATCTTTGGAAGCGAATATTTGTGTTCTCAGGAGATTTCGTTGCAAGTGAATTTTTTGTTCTAGGGTGATTTCGTTGGAAGCGTATTTTTTGTGTTCTCCTGTGATTTCGTTGAAAGGGAATTTTTGTGTTCCAGGGTGATTTCGTTGGAAGCGAATTTTTTGTGCTCTGGGATGATATCTTTGGAAGCGAATATTTGTGTTCTCAGGAGATTTCGTTTCAAAAGAATTTTTTATCTTCTGGGGTAATGTCGTTGTAAGAGAATTTTTTGTGTTCTCCGGACTTTTCAATGGAAGCAAATTTTTGAAATAGGGGGTCATTTAGTTGGAAGCGTGTTTTCTGTGCTCTGGAGTCATTTCGTTGGAAGCAAAATTTTGGGGTCTGGGGTCATTTCTTTGGAATCGAATTTTTTGTGTTATTAGGTGATTTCGATGGAAGCAAATTTTTGTGTTCACAGGAGATTTCTTTGCAAGCGAATTTTTTGGGTTCTGGGGTGATTTTGTTAGAAGCGAATTTTTTGGGTTCTCGGGTGATTTCCTTGAAAGGGAATTTTTGTGTTCTAGGGTGATTTCTGTGGAAGCGAAGTTTTTGTGCGCTGGGATGATATCTTTGGAAGCAAGTATTTGTGTTATCAGGAGATTTCGTTGGAATAGAATTTTTTGTCTTCTGGGGTAATATCGTTGGAAGAGATTTTTTTGTGTTCCCCAGTCTTCTCAATGGAAGCAAATTTTTGAAGTAGGGGGTCATTTCGTTGGAAGCAAATTTTTTGTGCTCTGTGGTGATTTCGTTGGAAGCGAATATTTGTGTTCTCAGGAGATTTCGTTGCAAAAGAATTTTTTGTTTTCTTGTGTGATTTCGTTGAAAACTAATTTTTTGTGTTCTAGCATGATTTCGTTGGAAGCGAATTTTTTGTGTTCTGGGGTGATATCGAAGGAAGGAAATTTTTTCTGTTCTATGGTAATTTCGTTGGACGTGAATTTTTTGTGTTCTCGGGAGATTTCGTTGAAAGGGAATTTATTTGTGCTCTGGGATGATATCTTTGGAAGTGAATATTTGTGTTCTCAGGAGATTTCTTGGGAAAAGAATTTTTATCTTCTGGGGTAATATCGTTGGAAGAGAATTTTTTGAGTTCTCCGGGTTTTTTGATGGAAGCAAATTTTTGAAGTAGGGGGTCATTTCGTTGGAAGCACATTTTCTGTGCTCTGGGGTGATTTCGTTGAAAGCGAATTTTTTGTGTTCTCGGGTGATTTCTTTGAAAGGGAATTTTTGTGTTCTAGGGTGATTTCGTTGGAAGGGAATTTTTTGTGCTCTGGGATGATATCTTTGGAAGGGAATATTTGTGTTCTCAGGAGATTTCAGTGGAAAAGTGTTTTTTGTGTTCTCCGGTTTTACGATAGAAGCAAATTTTTGAAGTACGGAGTCATTTCGTTGGAAGCGTGTTTTCTGTGTTCTGGAGTCATTTCGTTGGAAGCGAATCTTTTTTGTTCTCGGGTGATTTCTTTGAAAAGCAATTTTTGTTTTCTCAGGTGATTTCGTTGGAAGCGAATTTTTTCTGGTCTGGGATGATATCTTTGGAAGCGAATATTTGTGTTCTCAGGAGATTTCTTTGGAAAAGAATTTTTTGTCTTCTGGGGTAATGTCCTTGGAAGAGAATTTTTTGTGTTCTCCGGTTTTTTCGATGGAAGCAATTTTATGAAGTAGGGGGTCATTTCGTTGGAAGCGTGTTTTCTGTGCTCTGGAGTCATTTCGTTGCAAGCGAATTTTTTGTTCAGGGGTGTTTTCGTTGGAAGCGAATTTTTTGTGTTCTCTTGTGAGTTCGTTTAAAGGGAATTTTTGTGTTCTAGGGTGATTTCGTTGGAAGCGAATTTTTTGTGCTCTGGGATGATACCTTTGGAAGCGAATATTTGTGTTCTCAGGAGATTTCGTTGCAAAAGAATTTTTTGTCTTCTGGGGTAATGTCGTTGGAAGAGAACTTTTTGTGTTCTCCGTTTTTTTCGATGGAAACAAATTTTTGAAGTAGGTGGTCACTTCGTTGGAAGCGTGTTTTCTGTGCTCTGGAGTCATTTCGCTGGAAGCGAATTTTGTGTGCTCTGGGGTGATTTCGTTGGAAGCGAAATTTTTGTGTTCTCCGGGTTTTTCGATGGAAGTAAATTTTTGAAGTAGGGGGTCATTTCGTTCGAATCGTGTTTTCTGTACTCTGGCGTCATTTCGTTGAAATGGAATTTTTTGTGCTCTGGGGTGATTTCGTTGGAAGCGAATTTTTTTTGCGTTCTTAGGTGATTTCGTTGAAAGCTAATTTTTTGTGTTCCATGGTGATTTTGTTGGAAACGAATTTTTTGTGTTTTGGGGTAATTACGTTCGAAGTGAATTTTTGGTGTTCTCGCGATATTTCGATGGAAGCAAATTTTTGAAGTAGGGGTTCATTTCGTTGGAAGCCTGTTTTCTGTGCTCTAGAGTCATTTTGTTGGAAGGGAATTTTTTGCGCTCTAGGGTGATTTTGTTGGAAGGGAATTTTTTGCGCTCTGGGGTGATTTCGTTGGAAGCGAATTTTTTGTGTTCTTCGGTGATTTCGTTGAAAGCTAATTTTTTGTGTCTAGCGTGATTTCGTTGGCAGCGAATTTTTTGTGTTCTCGGGTGATTTCGATGAAAGCAAATTTTTTCTGTTCTGTGCTAATTTCGTTGCAAGCGAATATTCTCTGTTCTCGGGTGATTTTTTGGAAAGGGAATTTTTGTGTTCTAGGGTGATTTCGTTGAAAGGGAATTTTTGTGTTCAAGGGTGCTTTCGTTGGAAGCGAATTTTTTGTGCTCTGGGATGATATCTTTGGAAGCGAATATTTTTGTTCTGAGGAGATTTCGTTGGAAAAGAATTTTTTGTCTTCTGGGGTAATCTTGTTGGAAGAGAATTTTTTGTGTTCTCCGGTATTTCGATGGAATCAAATTTTTGAAATAGGGGGTCATTGCTTTGGAAGCGTGTTTTTGTGCTCTGGAGTCATTTCGTTGGAAGCAATTTTTTTGTGTTCTGGGGTGAGTTCGATGGAAGCAAACATTTGTGTTCTCAGAAGATTTCGTTGCTAGCGACTTTTTTGTGGTCTGGGGAAATTGATTTGGAAGCGAATTTTTTGTGTCCTCATGTGATTTCGATGGAAGCAAATTTTTGAAGTATACGGTCATTTCGTTGGAAGCAAATTTTTTCTGCTGTGGGGTGATTTTGTTGGAAGCGAATTTATTGTGCTCTGGGGTGATTTGGTTGGAAGCGAATTTTTTGTCTCTGTGGTGATTTCGATGGAAGCGATTTTTTTATGTTCTAGGGTGATTTCGTTGGAAGGGAATTTTTTGTGTTCTGGGGTCATTTCATTGGAAGTGTGTTTTCTGTGCTCTGGAGTCATTTCGTTGGAAGGGAATTTTTTGTGCTCTGGGGTGATTTCGTTGGAAGCGAATTTTTTGTGTTCTCGGGTGATTTCGTTGAAAGCGAATTTTTTATGTTCTAGGCTGATTTCGTTCGAAGCTTATTTTTTGTGTTCTGGGGTGATTTGGTTGGAAGCGAATTTTTTGTCTTCTGTGGTGATTTCGATGGAAGCAAATTTTTTTGTTCTAGGGTGTTTTCGTTGGAAGCGAATTTTTTCTACTCTGGAATGATATCTTTTGAAGCAAATATTTGTGTTCTCACAATATTTCGTTTTCCGTGCTCTGGAGTCATTTCGTTGGAAGCAAATTTTTTGTGCTCTGGGGTGATTTCGTTGGAATCGAATATTTGTGTTCTCAGGAGATTACGTTGCATGCGAATTTTTTGTGTTCTGGGGTGATTTCGTTGGAAGCGAATTTTTTGTGCTCTGGGATGATATCTTTGGAAGCGAATGTTTGTGTTCTCAGGAGATTTCGTTGGAAAAGAATTTTTGTCTTCTGGGGTAATATCATTGGAAGAGAATTTTTTCTGTTCTCCAGTTTTTTCGATGGAAGCAAATTTTTCAAGTAGGGGGTCATTTCGTTAGAAGTGTGTTTTCTGTGCTCTGGAGTCATTTCGTTGGAAGCGAATTTTTTGTGCTCTGGGGTGATTTCGTTGGAAACGAATATTGGTGTTCTCAGGAGATTTCGTTGAAAGTGAATTTTTTGTGTTCTGGGGTAATATCGTTGGAAGAGAACTTTTGTGTTCTCCGGTTTTTTCAATGGGAGTAAATTTTTGAAGTAGGTGGTCATTTCGTTGGAAGCATGTTTTCTGTGCTCTGGAGTCTTTTCGTTGGAAGCGAATTTTTTGTGCTCTGGGTTGGTTTCGTTGGAAGCGAATTTTTTGTGTTCTGGGGTGATGTCGTTGAAAGGGAATTTTTTGTGTCTGGGGTGATTTTGTTGGAAGCAAATTTTTTGTGCTCCAGGATGTATTCTTTGGAAGCGAATATTTGTGTTCTCAGAAAATTTCGTTGGAAGCAAATTTTTTGTGTTCTGGGGTAATTTCTTTGGAAGAGAAAATTTTGTGTGCTCAGGATTTTTCGATGGAAGCAAATTTTTAAAGTAGGGGGTCATTTCGTTGGAAGCGTGTTTTGTGTTTTGTAGTCATTTCGTTGGAAGTAAATTTTTTGTGTTCTGGGGTGATTTCTTTGGAAGAGAATTTTTTGTGTTCTGGGGTAATTTCGTTGGAAGCGAATTTTTTGTGTTCTCCGGTGATTTCGTTGAAAGGGAATTTTTTGTGTTCTAGGGTGATTTCTTTGGAATAAAATATTTTGTGTTCTGCTTTGATTTCAATGGAAGCAAATATTTTCTGTTCTGTGGTAATTTCGTTGGGCGTAAACTTTTTGTGTTCTCTGGTGATTTCGTTGAAAGGGAATTTTTTGTGTTCCAGGGTGATTTCTCTAAAAGGAAATTTTTGTGTTCTAGGGTGATTTGTGTTCTCCGGTTTTTTCAATGGGAGTAAATTTTTGAAGTAGGTGGTCATTTCGTTGGAAGCATGTTTTCTGTGCTCTGGAGTCTTTTCGTTGGAAGCGAATTTTTTGTGCTCTGGGATGATATCTTTGGAAGCGAATATTTGTGTTCTCAGGAGATTTCATTGTAAAAGAATTTTTTCTCTTCTGGGGTAATATCGTTGGAAGAGAATTTTTTGTGTTCTCCGGTTTCTTCAATGGAAGCAAATATTTGAAGTAAGGGGTCATTTCGTTCGAAACGAATTTTCTGTGCTCTGGAGTCATTTCATTGGAAGTGAATTTTTTGTGCTCTGGGGTGATTTGGTTGGAAGCGAATTTTTTGTCTTCTGTGGTGATTTCGATGGAAGCGAATTTTTTATGTTCTAGGGTGATTTCGTTGGAAGCGAATTTTTTGTGCTCTGGGGTGATTTAGTTGGAAGCGAATTTTTTCTGTTCTCGTGTGATTTCGTTGAAAGGGAATTTTTGTGTTCTGGGGTAATTTCGTTGGAAGCATATTTTTGTGTTCTCCGGTTTTTTCGATGGAAGCGAATTTTTTAAGTAGGGGGTCATTTCTTTGGAAGTGTGTTTTCTGTGCTCAGGAGTCATTTCGTTGGAAGCGAATTATTTGTGTTCTCGGGTGATTTCGATGGAAGCAAATTTTTGAAGTAAGGGTTCATTTCGTTGGAAGCATGTTTTCTGTGCTCTGGGGTAATTTCATTGGAAGCTAATTTTTTGTGTTCTGGGGTGATTTCGTTGGAAGCGAATATTTGTGTTCTCAGAAAATTTCGTTGCAAGCAAATTTTTTGTGTTCTGGGGTTATTTCATTGGAAGCGAATTTTTTATCTTCTCCGGTTTTTCGATGGAAGCAAGTTTTTGAAGTAGGGGGTCATTTCGTTGGAATCGTGTTTTCTGTGCTTTGTAGTCATTTCGTTGGAAGCGAATTTTTTGTGTTCTCCGGTTTTTCGATGGAAGCAAGTTTTTGAAGTAGGGGGTCATTTCGTTGGAATCGTGTTTTCTGTGATCTGGAGTCATTTCGTTGGAAGGGAATTTTTCGTGCTATGGGGTGATTTCGTTGGAAGCCTATTTTTTGTGTTCTCTGGTGATTTCATTGAAAGCTAATTTTTGTGTTCTAGCGTGATTTCATTAAAAGCGAATTTTTTCTGTTCTGGGGTGTTTTCGATGGAAGCAAATTATTTCTGTTCTGTGGTAATTTCGTTGGACGTGAATTTTTTGTGTTCTCGGGTGATTTCGTTGAAAGGGAATATTTTGTGTTCTATGGTGATTTCGTTGGAAGCAAATTTTTTGTGTTCTCGGGGGATTTCGTTGAAAGTGAATTTTTGTGTTCTGGGGTAATTTCATTGGAAGCGTATTTTTGTGTTCTCCGGTTTTTTCGATGGACGCGAATTTTTTAAGTAGGAGGTCATTTCGTTGGAAGTGTGTTTTCTGTGCTCTGGAGTCATTTCGTTGGAAGCGAATTTTTTGTGTTCTCGGGTGATATCGATGGTAGCAAATTTTTGAAGTAAGGGATTATTTCGTTGGAAGCGTGTTTTCTGTGCTCAGAAGTAATTTTCTTGGAAGCGAAGTTTTTGTGTTCTGGGGTGATTTCGTTGGAAGCGAATATTTGTGTTCTCAGAAAATTTCGTTGCAAGCAAATTTTTAGTGTTCTGGGGTTATTTCTTTGGAAGCAACTTTTTTATGTTCTCTGGTTTTTCGATGGAAGCAAATTTTTGAAGTAGGGGGTCATTTCGTTGGAATCGTGTTTTCTGTGCTCTGGCGTCATTTCGTTGGAAGGGAATTTTTTGTGCTCTGTGGGGATTTTGATGGAAGCCAATTTTTTGTGTTCTCGGGTGATTGCATTGAAAGCTAATATTCGTGTTCTAGTGTGATTTCGTGGGAAGCGAATTTTTTGTGCTCTAGGATGATTTCTTTGGAAGCGAATATTTGTGTTCCCAGGAGATTTCTTTGGAAGTGAATTTATTCTGTTCTGGGGTAATTTCGTTGGAAGCAAATTTTTTGTGTTCTGGGTGATTTCGTTGCAAGCAAATTTTTTGTGTTCAGGGTTAATTTCGTTGGAAGCGAATTTTTGAGGTATGGGGTCATATCGTTGGACGCGTGTTTTCTGGGCTCTGGAGTCATTTCTTTGGAAGCGAATTTTTCGTGCCCTTGGGTGATTTTGTTGGAAGCGAATTTTTTTGTGTTCTTGGGTGATTTCGTTGAAAGCAAATTTTTTATGATCTAGGGTGATTTCGTTGGAAGTGAATATTTTTCTGCTCATGGGTGATTTGGTTGGAGGCGAATTTTTTGGCTTCTGTGATGATTTTTATGGAAGCGAATTTTTTATGTTCTAGGGTGTTTTCGTTGGAAGGGAATTTTTTGTGCTCTGGGGTGATTTTTTGGAAGCCAATTTTTTGTGTTTCGGGTGATTTCATTGAAAGCTAATTTTTGTGTTCTAGCGTGATTTTGTTGGAAGCGAATTTTTGGTCTTCTGGGGTGATTTCGATGGAAGCAATTTTTTTTCTGTTCAGTGAATTTCGTTGGACGTGAATTTTTTGTGTTCTCGGGTGATTTCGTTGAAAGGTAATTTTTTGTTTTCTAGGGTGATTTTGTTGGAAGCGAATTTTTTTGTGCTCTGGGATGATTTCTTTGGAAGCGAATATTTGTGTTCCCAGGAGATATGGTTGGAAGCGAATTTATTGTTTTCTGTGGTAATTTCTTTGGAAGCGAATTTTTTGTGTTTTCGGGTGATTTCGATGGAAGCAAATTTTTCAAATATGGGGTAATTTCGTTGGAAGCGTGTTTTCTGTGCTCTGGAGTGATTTCGTTGGAAGTGAATTTTTTGTGCTCTGGGGTGATTTCATTGGAAGCGAATATTTGTGTTCTCAGGAGATTTCGTTGGAAAAGAATTTTTTGTCTTCTGGGGTAATATTGTTGGAAGAGAATATTTTGTGTTCTCTGGTTTTTTCGAAGGAAGCAAATTTTTGAAGTAGCAGATTATTTCGTTGGAAGCGTATTTTCTGTGCTCTGGAGTCATTTCGTTCGAAGCGAAATTTTGTGCTCGGGGGTGATTTTGTTGGAAGCAAATATTTGTGTTCTCAGGAGATTTCGTTGCAAGCGAATTTTTTGTATTCTGGTGTTATTTTGTTGGAAGGGAATTTTTTTGTGTTCTCGGGTGATTTCGTTGGAAGCGAATTTTTTGTGTTTTGGGGTGATTTCGATGGATACAAATTTTTGAAGTAAGGGGTCATTTCGTTGGAAGCGGGTTTCTGTACTCTGGATTCATTTCGTTGGAAGCGAATTTTTTCTGTTCTCGGGTGATTTTGATGGAAGCAAATTTTTGAAGTATGGGGTCATATCTTTGGAAACGAATTTTTTGTGTTCTCGGGTGATTTCGTTGGAAGTGAATTTTTTCTGCTCTGGGGTGATTTTGTTGGAAGCGAAATTTTTGTGTTCTCAGTTGATTTCGTTGAAAGTGAATTTTTGTGTTATACGGTTATTTCGTTGGAAGCGAATTTTTTGTGCTCTGGGATGATATCTTTGGAAGCAAATATTTGTGTTCTCAGGAGATTTCGTTGGAAAAGAATTTTTTGTCTTCTGGGGTAATATCGTTGGAAGAGAATTTTTTGTGTTCTCTGGTTTTTTTGATGGAAGCAAATTTTTGACGTAGGGGGTCATTTGGTTGGAAGCGTGTTTTCTGTGCCCTTTAGTCATTTCGTTGGAAGCAAATTTTTTGTACTCTGGGGTGATTTCGTTGGAAGCTAATTTTTGTGTTCTCAGGAGATTTCGTTGCATGCGAATTTTTTGTGTTCTCGAGTAATTTTGTTGGAAGCAAATTTTTTGTGTTCTCGGGTGATTTCGTTGAAAGCGAATTTTTGCGTTCAAGGGGGATTTTGTTGGAAGCGTATTTTTTGTGCTCTGGGATGATATCTATTGAAGCGAATTTTTTGTGTTCCCTGGTGATTTCGATGGAAGCAAATTTTTGAAGTATGGGATCATTTAGTTGGAAGCGTGTTTTCTGTGCTCTGGAGTCATTTCGTTGGAAGCGAATTTTTTGTGTTCTGGGGTGATTTCTTTGGAAGCGAATATTTGTATTCTCAGAAAATTTCGTTGAAAGCGAATTTTTTGTGTTCTTGGGTAATTTCGTTGGAAGCGAATTTTTTATGTTCTCCGGTTTTCGATGGCAGCAAATTTTTTAAGTAGGGGGTCATTTCGTTGAAATCGTGTTTTATGTGCTCTGGAGTCATTTCGTTGGAAGGAAATTTTTTGTGCTCTGGGGTGATTTCATTGAAAGCTATTTTTTTGTGTTCTAGTGTGATTTCTTTGGAAGCGAATTTTTCGTGCTCTTGGGTGATTTCGTTGGAAGCGAATATTTGTGTTCACAGGAGATTTCTTTGCAAGCGAATTTTTTGTGTTCTGGGGTGATTTCGTTGGAAGCGAATTTTTTGTGCTGTGGGGTGATTTCGTTGGAAGCCAATATTTGTGTTCTCAGGAGATTTTGTTGCAGGCAAATTTTTCGTGCTCTTGGGTGATTTCGTTGGAAGCGAATATTTGTGTTCACAGGAGATTTCATTGCAAGCGAATTTTTTGTGTTCTAGGGTAATTTTTTGGAAGCGAATTTTTCGTACTCTGGGATCATATCTTTGGAAACGAATATTTGTGTTCTCAGGAGATTTCGTTGGAAAAGAATTTTTTGTCTTCTGGGGTAATATCGTTGGAATAGAATTTTTTATGTTCTCCGGTGTTTTTGATTGAAGCAAATTTTTGATGTAGGGGTTCATTTTGTTGGAAGCGTGTTTTCTGTGCTCTGGAGTCACTTGGTTGGAAGAGAATTTTTTGTGTTCTGGGTTGATTACTTTGGAAGCAAATTTTTTCGTGCTCTGGAGTGATTTCGTTGGAAGCGAATTTTTTGTGTTCTTGGGTGATTTCGTTGAAAACTGATTTTTTGTGTTCTAGCATGATTTCCTTGGAAGCGAATTTTTTGTGTTCCTGGGTGATTTCGATGGAAGCAAATTTTTTCTGTTCTATGGTAATTTTGTTGGATGTGAATCGTTTGTGTTCTCAGGTGATTTCGTTGAAAGGGAATTTTTTGTGTTAGAGGGTGATTTTGTTGGAAGCGAATATTTTTGTACTCTGGGATGATTTGTTTGGAAGCGAATATTTGTGTTTTCAGGAGATTTCGTTGGAAGCGAATTTTTTTGTGTTCTGGGGTAATTTTGTTGGAAGCGAATTATTTGTGTTCCTGGGTGATTTCGATGGAAGCACATTTTTGAAATATTGGGTCATTTCGTGGAAAGCGTGTTTTCTGTGCTCTGGAGTAATTTCGTTGGAAGCAAATTTTTTGTGTTCTGGGGAGATTTCGTTGGAAGCGAATATTTTTGTTCTCAGAAAATTTCGTTGCAAGCGAATTTTTTGTGTTCTGGGGAAATTTTGTTGGAAGCGAATTTTTTATGTTCTCTGGTTTTTCAATGGAAGAAAATTTTTGAAGTAGGGGGTCATTTCGTTGGAATAGTGTTTTCTGTGCTCTGGAGTCATTTCGTTGGAAGGGAATTTTTTGTGCTCTGGGGTGATTTCTTTGGAAGCGAATTTTTTGTGCTCTGGGATGATATCTTTGGAAGCGAATATTTGTGTTCTCAGGAGATTTCGTTGGAAAAGAATTTTTTGTCTTCTGAGGTAATATCTTTGGAAGAGAATTTTTTATGTTCTCCGTTTTTTTCGATGGAAGCAAATTTTTGAAGTAGGGGGTCATTTCGTTGGAATCGTGTTTTATGTACTCTGGAGTCAATTCGTTGGAAGGGAATGTTTTGTGCTCTGGGGTGATTTCATTGAAAACTAATTTTTTTTGTGTTCTAGCGTGTTTTCTTTGGAAGAGAATTTTTGTGTTCTGGGGTGATTTCGATGGAAGCAAATATTTTCTGTTCTGTGGTAATTTCGTTGGACGTGAATTTTTTGTGTTCTCGGGTGATTTCGTTGAAAGTGAATTTTTTGTGTTCTATGGTGATTTCTTTGGAAGCGAATTTTTTGTGCTCTGGGATGATTTCTTTGGAAGCGAATATTTCTGTTCCCAGGAGATTTCATTGGAAGCGATTTTTTGTGTTCTGGGGTAATTTCGTTGGAAGCAAATTTTTTGTGTTCTCGGGTGATTTCGATGGAAGCAAATTTTTGAAGTATGGGGTCATATCGTTGGAAGCGTGTTTTCTGTGCTCTGGAGTCATTTCTTTGGAAGCGAATTTTTCGTGCTCTGGGGTGCTTTCGTTGGAAGCGAATTTTTTTGTGCTCTGGGATGATTTCTTTGGAAGTGAATATTTGTGTTCTCAGGAGATTTCGTTGGAAAAGAATTTTTTGTCTTCTTGGGTAATCTCGTTGGAAGAGAATTTTTTGTGTTCTCTGGTTTATTCGATGGAAGCAAATTTTTGAATTAAGGGGTCATTTCGTTGCAAGCGTGTTTTCTGTGCTCTGGAGTCATTTCTTTGGATGCGAATTTTTTGTGCTTTGGTGTGATTTCGCTGGAAACGAATATTTGTGTTCTCAGGAGATTTCGTTGCAAGCGAATTTTTTGTGTTCTGGGGTAATTTCGTTGGAAGCGAATTTTTTGTGTTCTCGGGTGATTTCGATGGAAACAAATATTTGAAATATTGGGTCATTTCGTTGGAATCGTGTTTTCTGTGCTCTGGAGTCCTTTCGTTGGAAGGGAATTTTTTGTGTTCTCGGGTGATTTCAATGGAAGCAAATTTTTGAAGTATGGGATCATTTCGTTGGAAGCTCGTTTTCTGTGCTCTGGAGTCATTTCGTTTGAAGCCTATTTTTTGTGTTCTGGGTTAAATTCGTTGGAAGCGAATTTTTTGTGTTCTCCGGTTTTTTCAATGGAAGCAAATTATTGAAATAGGGGGTCATTTCATTGGAAGCGTGTTTTCTGTGCTCTGGAGTCATTTCATTGGAAGCGAATTTTTTGTGTTCTGGGGTGATTTCGTTGGAAGCGATTATATGTGTTCTCAGAAGATTTCGTTGCAGGCGAATTTTTTGTGTTCTGGGGTAATTTCTTTGAAAGCGAATTTTTGGTGTTCTCAGGTGATATCGTTGAAAGCGAATTTTTTTATTCTAGGGTGATTTCTTTGGAAGCGAATTTTTTGTGCTCTGGGGTGAGTTCGTTGGATGCGAATATTTGTGTTCTCAGGAGGTTTCATTGGAAAAGAAATTTTTGTCTTCTGGGGTAATTTCATTGGAAGCGAAATTTTTGTGTTCTCAGGTGATTTCGATGGAAGCAAATATATGAAATAGGGGGACATTTTGTTGGAATCGTGTTTTCTGTGCTCTGGAGTCCTTTCGTTGGAAGTGAATATTTTGTGCTCTGGGGTGATTTCGTAGGAAGCGATTTTTTTGTGTTCTCGGGTGATTTCATTGAAAGGGAATTTTTGCGTTCTAGTGTGATTTCATTGGAAGCGAATTTTTTGTGCTCTGGGACGATTTCGTTGGAAGCGAATATTTGTGTTCTCAGGAGATTTCATTGCAAGCGAATTTTTTGTGTTCTGGGTTGTTTTCATTGGAAGCGAATTTTTTGTGTTCTCTGGTGATTTCTTTGAAAGGAAATTTTGTGTTTTCGGGTGATTTATTTGAAAAAGCTAATTTTTTGTGTTGTAGTGTGATTTCGTTGGAAGCAAATTTTTTTTATTCTGGGGTGATTTCGATGGAAGCAAATTTTTTTCTGTTCTGTGATAATTTCGTTGGACGTGAATTTTTTGTGTTATCGGGTGTTTTCGTTGGAAGCGAATATATGTGTCCTCAGAAGATTTCGTTGAAAGCGAATTTTTTGTGCTCTGGGGTGATTTCTTTGGAAGCGAATATTTGTGTTCTCAGGAGATTTCGTTGCAAGCGAATTTTTTGTGTTCTGGGGTAATTTCGTTGGAAGCGTATTTTTGTGTTCTCTGGTTTTTTCGATGGAAGCAAATTTTTTAAGTAGGGGGTCATTTCGTTTGAAGCGTGTTTTCTGTGCTCTGGAGTCATTTCGTTGGAAGCGAATTTTTTGTGTTCTCTGGTGATTTCGATGGAAGCAAATATTTGAAGTATGAGATCATTTTGTTGAAAGCATGTTTTCTGTGCTCTGGAGTAATTTCGTTGGAAGCGAATTTTTTGTGTTCTGGGGTGATTTCGTCGGAAGCAAATATTTGTGTTCTCAGAAAATTTCGTTGCAAGCGAATTTTTTTGTTCTGGGGTGATTTCGTTGGAAGCGAATATTTGTGTTCTCAGAAAATTTCGTTGCAAGTGAATTTTTTGTGTTCTGGGGTAATTTCTTTGAAAGCGAATTTTTTATGTTCTCCGGTTTTTCGATGGAAGCAAATTTTTTAAGTAGGGGGTCATTTCGTTGGATTCGTGTTTTATGTGCTCTGGAGTCATTTCGTTGGAAGAGAATTTTTTGTGCTCAGGGGTGATTTCATTGAACGCTAATTTTTTGGGTTCTAGCGTGATTTCTTTGGAAGAGAATTTTTTGTGTTCTCGGGTGATTTTGATGGAAGCAAAATTTTTCTGTTCTGTGGTAATTTCGTTGGACGTGATTTTTTGTGTTCTCAGGTGATTTTGTTGAAAGGAAATTTTTTGTGTTCTATGGTGAATTCGTTGGAAGCGAATTTTCTGTGCTCTGGAGTCATTTCGTTGGAAGCTATTTTTTTGTGTTCTCGGGTGATTTCGTTGAAAGGGAATGTTTTGTGTTCTAGGGTGATTTCGTTGGCAGCGAATTTTTTGTGTTCAGGGGTGATTTCGATGGAAGCAAATTTTTGAAGTATGGGGTCATATCATTGGAAGCATGTTTTCTGTGCTCTGGAGTCATTTCTTTGGAAGCGAATTTTTCGTGCTCTTGGGTGATTTCGTTCGAAGGGAATTTTTTGTGCTCTGGGATGATATCTTTGGAAGCGAATATTTGTGTTCTCACGAGATTTCGTTTGAAAAGAAGTTTTTGTCTTCTGGGGTAATATCATTGGAAGAGAATTTTTTGTCTTCTGTGGTGATTTCGATGGAAGCGATTTTTTTTTTTGTTCTATGGTGTTTTCGTTGGAAGCGAATTTTTTGTGTTCTTGGGTGATTTCATTGAAAGGGAATTTTTGTGTTCTAGGGTAATTTCGTTGGAAGCAAATTTTTTGTGCTCTGGGACGATTTCGTTGGAAGCGAATTTTTGTGTTCTCAGGAGATTTCATTGCAAGTGAATTTTTTGTGTTCTGGGGTGATTTCATTGGAAGCGAATTTTTTGTGTTCTCACGTGATTTCTTTGAAAGGAAATTTTGTGTTTTCGGGTGATTTCGTTGAAAAAGCTAATTTTTTGTGTTCTAGCGTGATTTCATTGGAAGCAATTTTTTTTTATTCTGGGGTGATTTCGATGGAAGCAAATTTTTTTCTGTTCTGTGATAATTTCGTTGGACGTGAATTTTTTGTGTTATCGGGTGCTTTCGTTGGAAGCGAATTTTTTTGTGCTCTGGGATGATTTCTTTGGAAGCGAATATTTGTGTTCTCAGGAGATTTCATTGGAAAAGAATTTTTTGTCTTCTGGGGTAATCTCGTTGGAAGCGAATTTTTTGTGTTCTCTGGTGATTTCGATGGAAGCAAATATTTGTGTTCTCAGAAAATTTCGTTGCAAGCGAATTTTTTGTGTTCTGGGGTAATTTCTTTGGAAGCGAATATTTGTGTTCTCAGAAAATTTCTTTGCAAGCGAATTTTTTTGTTCTGTGGTGATTTCGTTGGAAGCGAATATTTGTGTTCTCAGAAAATTTCGTTGTGTTCTCCGGTTTATTCATTGGAAGCAAATTTTTGAAGTAGGGGGTCATTTCGTTGCAAGCGTGTTTTCTGTGCACTGGAGTCATTTCGTTGGATGCGAATTTTTTGTGCTTTGGTGTGATTTCGCTGGAAGCGAATATTTGTGTTCTCAGGAGATTTCGTTGCAAGTGAATTTTTTGTGTTCTGAGGTGATTTCGTTGGAAGTGAATTTTTTGTGTTCTCAGGTGATTTCGATGGAAACAAATTTTTGAAGTAGGGGGTCATTTCGTTGGAAGCGTGTTTTCTGTGCTCTGGAGTCATTTCCTTTCAAGGGAATTTTTTGGGCTCTCGGGTGATTTCATTGCAAGTGAATTTTTTGTGTTCTCGGGTGATTTCGTTGAAAATGCTAATTTTTTGTGTTCTAGCATGATTTGGTTGGAAGCAAATTTTTTGTATTATGGGGTGATTTCGATCAAAGCAAATTTTTCTGTTCTGTGATAATTTCGTTGGACGTGAATTTTTTGTGTCATCGGGTGATTTTGTTGGAAGCGAATTTTTTTGTGCTCTGGGATGATATCTTTGGAAACGAATATTTGTGTTTTCAGGAGATTTCGTAGGAAAAGAATTTTTTGTCTTCTGGGGTAATATCGTTGGAAGAGAATTTTTTGTGTTCTCCGGTTTTTTTGATGGAAGCAAATTTTTGAAGTAGGGGGTCATTTCGTTGCAAGCGAGTTTTCTGTGCTCTGGAGTCATTTCGTTGGATGCGAATTTTTTGTGCTTTGGTGTGATTTCGTTGGAAGTGAATATTTGTGTTCTCAGGAGATTTCGTTGGAAAAGAATTTTTTGTCTTCTGCGGTAATATCGTTGGAAGAGAATTTTTTGTGTTCTCCGGTATTTTCGATGGAAGCAAATTTTGAAGTAGGGTGTCTTTTCGTTGGAAGCATGTTTTCGTTGCTCTGGAGTCATTTCTTTGGAAGCGAATTTTTTGTGCTCTGAGGTGATTTTGTTGGAAGCAAATATTTGTGTTCTCAGGAGATTTCGTTGCAAGCAAATTTTTTGTGTTCTGCGGTGATTTTTTTGGAAGGGAATTTTTTGTGTTCTCGGGTGATATCGTTGAAAGGGAATTTTTTGTGTTCTGGGATAAATTCATTGGAAGCAATTTTTTTGTGTTCTGGGGTGATTTCGATGGAAGCGAATTTTTTGTGTTCTCAGGTGATTTCCTTGAAAGGGAATTTTTGTTTTCTAGGGTGATTTCTTTGGAAGCGAAGTTTTTTTGCGCTGGGATGATATCTTTGGAAGCAAGTATTTGTGTTATCAGGAGATTTCGATGGAAAAGAATTTTTTGTCTTCTGGGGTAATATCGTTGGAAGAGAATTTTTTGTGTTCTCCGCTTTTTTTCGATATAAGCAAATTTTTGAAGTAGGGAGTCATTTCGTTGGAAGCGAGTTTTCTGTGCTCTGGAGTCATTTCTTTGGAAGCAAATTTTTTGTGTTCTGGGGTGATTTCGTTGGAAGCAAATTTTTTATGTTCTAGGGTGATTTCGTTGGAAGTAACTTTTTTGTGCTCTGGGGTGATTTGTTTGGAAGCAAATTTTTTGTCTTCTGTGGTGATTTCAATAGAAGTGAATTTTCTGTGTTCTCGGGTGATTTCGTTGGAAGCGTGTTTTCTGTGCTCTGGAGTCATTTCGTTGGAAGCGAATTTTTTGTACTCTGGGGTGATTTCGTTGGAAGCGAATATTTGTGTTCTCAGGAGTTTTCGTTGCAAGCGAATTTTTTGTGTTCTCGAGTGATTTCATTGAAAGGGAATTTTTGTGTTCTCGGGTTATTTCCTTGAATGGGAATTTTTGTGTTCTAGGGTGATTTCTTTGGAAGCGAAGTTTTTGTGCGCTGGGATGATATCTTTGGAAGGTAGTATTTGTGTTATCAGGAGATTTCGTTGGAAAAGAATTTTTTGTCTTCTGGGGTAATATCGTTGGAAGAGAATTTTTTGTGTTCTCCGGTTTTTTTGATGGAAGCAAATTTTTGAAGTAGGGAGTCATTTAGTTGGAAGCGAGTTTTCTGTAGTCTGGAGTCATTTCTTTGGAAGAGAATTTTTTGTGTTCTGGGGTGATTTCGTTGGAAGCAAATTTTTTGTGTTCTTGGGTGATTTCTTTGAAAGGGAATTTTTGTGTTCTAGGGTGATTTCATTGGATTCGAATTTTTTGTGCTCTGGGATGATATTTTTGGAAGCGAATATTTGTGTTCTCAGGACATTTCGTTGGAAAAGAATTTTTTGTCTTCTGGGGTAATATCGTTAGAAGAGAATTTTTTGTGTTCTTGGGTGATTTCGATGGAAGCATATTTTTGAAGTATGGGGTCATTTTGTTGGAAGCATGTTTTCTGTGCTCTGGAGTCATTTCGTTGGAAGCGAATTTTTTGTTTTCGGGGGTGATTTCATTGGAAGCGAATTTTTTGTGTTCTGGGGTAATTTTGTTGGAACCGAATTTTTTCTGTTCTCGGGTGATTTCGTTGGAAGCGTGTTTTCTGTTCAATGGAGGCATTTTGTTGGAAGCCAATTTTTTGTACTCTGGGGTGATTTCGTTGGAAGCGAATATTTGTGTTCTCAGGAGATTTCGTTGGAAGCGAATTTTTGTGTTCTGGGGTGATTTCGTTGGAAGCGAATTTTTTGTGTTCTCAGGTGATTTCTTTGAAAGGGAATTTTTGTGTTCTAGGGTGACTTCATTGGAAGCGAATTTTTTGTGCTCTGGGATGATATCTTTGGAAGCGAATATTTGTGTTCTCAGTAGATTTCGTTGGAAAAGAAATTTTTGTCTTCGGGGGTAATTTCTTTGGAAGTGAATTTTTTGGGTTCTTGGGTGATTTCCATGGAAGTAAATTTTTGAAGTATGGGATCATTTCGTTGGAGGCATGTTTTCTGTATTCTGGAGTCATTTCGTTGGAAGCAAATTTTTTGTGTTCTCAGGTGATTTTTTTGAAAGGGAATTTTTTTGTTCTAGGGTGATTTCGTGGGAATTAAATTATTCGTGCTCTGGGATGATATCTTTGAATGCGAACATATTTGTTCTCAGGAGATTTTGTTGGAAAAAATTTTGTCTTCTGGGGTAATATCGTTGGAAGAGAATTTTTTGTGTTCTCCTTTTTTTTCGATGGAAGCAAATTTTTGAAGAAGTGGTTCATTTCGTTGGAAGCAAATTTTTTTGTGCTCTGGGGTGATTTCGTTGGAAGCGAATATTTGTCTTCTCAGGAGATTTCGTTGCAAGCGATTTTTTTGTCTTCTGGGTTCATTTCGTTGGAAGCGAATTTTTTGTGTTCTCGGGTGATTTCTATGGAAGCAAATTTTTGAAGTACGGTTTCATTTTGTTGGAAGCATGTTTTCTGTGCTCTGGAGTCATTTCGTTGGAAGCGAATTTTTTGTGTTCTCGGGTGATTTCGTTGAAAAATAATTTTTTGTGTTCTAGCATGATTTCGTTGGAAGCGAATTTTTGTGTTCTGTGGTGATTTCGAAGGAAGGAATTTTTTTCTGTTCTGTGGTAATTTCTTTGGACGTGAATTTTTTGTGTTCTCAGGAGAATTCTTTGAATGGGAATTTTTTATGTTCTAGGGTGATTTTGTTGGAAGTGAATTTTTTTCTGCTCTGGGATGATTTTTGGAAGCAAACATTTGTGTTCTCAGGAGATTTCGTTGGAAATGAATTTTTTGTGTTATGGGGGTAATATCGTTGGAAGAGAATATTTTGTGTTCTCCGGACTTTTCGATGGAAGTAAATTTTTGAAGTATGGGGTCATTTCGTTGGAAGCATGTTTTCTGTGCTCTGGAGTCATTTCGTTGGAAGCAAATTTTTTGTGCTCTGTGGTGATTTCGTTGGAAGCGAATATTTTTGTTCTCAGGAGATTTCGTTCCAAGCGAATTTTTTCTGTTCTGGGGTGATTTCGTTGAAAACTAATTTTTTGTGTTCTAGCATGATTTCGTTGGAAGCAAATTTTTTGTGTCCTGGGGTAATTTCGAAGGAAGGAAATTTTTTCTGTTCTGTGGTAATTTCGTTGGACGTGAATTTTTTGTGTTCTCGGGAGATTTCGTTGAAAGGGAATTTTTTGTGCTCTGGAATGATATCTCTGGAAGTGAATATTTGTGTTCTCAGGAGATTTCTTGGGAAAAGAATTTTTGTCTTCTGGGGTAATATCGTTGGAAGAGAATTTTTTGAGTTGTCTGGTTTTTTCGATGGAAGCAATTTTTTGAAGTAGGGGGTCATTTCGTTGGAAGCGTGTTTTCTGTGCTCTGGAGTCATTTTGTTGGAAGCGAATTTTTTTTGCTCTGGGGTGATTTTGTTGGAAGCGAATTTTTTGTGTTCTCGGGCGATTTCTTTGAAAGGGAATTTTTGTGTTCTAGGGTGATTTCGTTGGAAGGGAATTTTTTGTGCTCTGGGATGATATCTTTGGAAGCGAATATTTGTGTTCTCAGGAGATTTCTGTGGAAAAGAGTTTTTTGTGTTCTCCGGTTTTACGATAGAAACAAATTTTTGAAGTAGGGGGTCATTTCGTTGGAAGCGTGTTTTCTGTGTTCTGGAGTCATTTCGTTGGAAGCGAATTTTTTTTGTTCTCGGGTGATTTCTTTGAAAGGGAATTTTTGTTTTCTGAGGTGATTTCATTGGAAGCGAATTTTTTGTGTTCTCGGGTGATTTCCTTGAAAGGGAATTTTTGTGTTCTAGGATGATTTCTTTGGAAGAGAAGTTTTTGTGCGCTGGGATGATATCTTTGGAAGCAAGTATTTGTGTTATCAGGAGATTTCGTTGGAAAAGAATTTTTTGTCTTCTGGGGTACTATCGTTGGAAGAGAATTTTTTGTGTTCTCCAGTCTTCTCGATGGAAGCAAATTTTTGAAGTAGGGGGTCATTTCGTTGGAAGCATGTTTTCTGTGCTCTGGAGTCATTTGGTTGGAGGTGAATTTTTTGTGTTCTGAGGTGATTTCGTTGGAAGTGAATTTTTTGTTTTCTTGGGTGATTTCGTTGAAAACTGATTTTTTGTGTTCTAGCATGATTTCCTTGGAAGCGAATTTTTTGTGTTCTGGGGTGATTTCGATGGAAGGAAATTTTTTTCTATTGTGTGGTAATTTCGTTGGAAGCGAATTTTTTGTGTTCTGGGGTAATTTCGATGGAATAGAAATTTTTGTGCTCTCAGGACTTTTCGATGGAAGCAAATTTTTGAAGTAGGGAGTCATTTCATTGGAAGCTAATTTTTTGTGCTGTGGGATGTTTTCTTTGGAAGCGAATGTTTTTGTTCTCAGGAGATTTCGTTGGAAGCGAATTTTTTGTGTTCTGGGGTAATTTCGATGGAATAGAAATTTTTGTGCTCTCAGGACTTTTCGATGGAAGCAAAGTTTTGAAGTAGGAGGTCATTTCGTTGGAAGCATGTTTTCAGAGCTCTGGAGTCATTTCGTTGGAAGCGAATTTTTTGTGCTCTGGGTTGATATCGTTGGAAGCGAATTTTTTGTGTTCTGAGGTGATTTCGTTGAAAGGGAATTTTTGGTGTTCTGGGATGATTTCGTTGGAAGCGAATTTTTTTGTGATCAGGGATGATATCTTTGGAAGCGAATATTTGTGTTTTCAGGAGATTTCGTTGGAAAAGAATTTTTTCTCTTCTGGGGTAATATCATTGGAAGAGAATTTTTTGTGTTCTCCGGTTTCTTCAATGGAAGCAAATTTTTGAAGTAAGGGGTCATTTCGTTCGAAGCGAGTTTTCTGTGTCCTGGAGTCATTTCTTTGGAAGCGAATTTTTTGTGTTTTCGGGTGATTTCAACGGAAAAAATTTTGAAGTATGGTATCATTTTGTTTGAAGCGTGTTTTCTGTGCTCTGGAGTCATTTCGATGGAATCGAATATTTTGTGTTCTGGGGAGATTTCGTTGGAAGCGAACATTTGTGTTCTCAGAAGATTTCGTTGCAAGCGAATTTTTTCTGTTCTCCGGTTTTTTCGATGGAAGTAAATTTTTGAAGTAGGCAGTCATTTCGTTGGAAGCGTGTTTTCTGTGCTCTGGAGTCATTTCGTTGGAAGTGAATTTTTTGTGCTCTGGGTTGATTTCGTTGGAGGCAAATTTTTTGTGTTCTGGGGTCATTTCATTGGAAGCGTGCTTTCTGTGCTCTAGAGTCATTTCGTTGGAAGCGAATTTTTTGTGCTCTGGGGTGATTTCGTTGAAAGCGAATTTTTTGTGTTCTCTGGTGATTTCATTGAAAGGGAATTTTTTTGTTCTAGGGTAATTTTGTTGGAAGCGAATTTTTGTATCTGGGATGATATCTTTGAAAGCAAATATTTGTGTACTCAGGAGATTTCGTTGGCATAGAATTTTATTTATTCTGGGGTAATATCTTTGGAATAGAATTTTTTGTGTTCACCGGTTTTTTTGATGGAAGCACATTTTGAAGTAGGGGGTCATTTCGTTGGAAGCGTGTTTTCTGTGCTCTGGAGTCATTTCGTTGGAAGCGAATTTTTTGTGTTCTGGGTTGATTTCGTTGGAAGCAAATTTTTTGTGTTCTCGTGTGATTTCATTGAAAGGGAATTTTTGTGTTCTATGGTGATTTCGTTGGAAGTGAATTTTTTGCTCTGGGATGATATCTTTGGAAGCGAATATTTGTGTTCTCAGGAGATTTTGTTGGAATAGAATTTTTGTCTTCTGGGGTAATATCGTTGGAAGAGAATTTTTTGTGTTCTTCGTTTTCCGATGGAAGCAAATTTTTTAATTAGGGGGTCATTTCATTGGAAGCGTGTTTTCTGTGCTCTGGAGTCATTTCGTTGGAAGCGAATTTTTTGTGCTCTGGGGTGATTTTGTTGGAAGCGAAAACTTGTGTTCTCAGGAGGTTTCGTTGCACGCGAATTTTTTGTGTTCTGTGGTGATTTAGTTGGAAGCGAATTTTTTGTGTTCTCGGGTTATTTCTTTGAAACGGAAATTTTGTGTTCTAGGGTGATTTCGTTGAAAGCGAATTTTTTATTCTCTGGTATGATATATCTGGAAGTGAATATTTGTGTTCTCAGGAGATTTCGTTTTAAAAGAAATTTTTGTCTACTTTGGTAATTTCGTTGGAGTCAATTTTTTGTGTTCTCGGGTGATTTCGATAGAAGCAAATTTTTGAAGTAGGTGGTCATTTCGTTGGAAGCGTGTTTTCTGTGCTCAGGAGTCATTTCGTTGGAAGCGAATTTTTTGTGCTCTGGGGTGATTTCGTTGGAAGCAAATTTTTTGTGTTCTCGGGTGATTTCATTGAAAGGGAATCTTTTCGTTCTTGGGTGATTACGTTGGAAGCGAATATTTTGTGATCTGGGATGATATTTTGGAAAGCGAATATTTCTGTTCTCAGGAGATTTCGCTGGAAAAGAATTTTTTGTCTTCTGGGGTAATATCATTTGAAGAGAATATTTTTGTTCTCCGGTCTTTTCGATGGAAGCAAATTTTTGAAGTAGGGGGTCATTTTATTGGAATCGTGTTTTCTGTGCTTTGGAGTCATTTCGTTGGAAGGAAATTTTTTGCGTTCTGGGGTGATTTCGTTTGAAGAGAATTTTTTTGTGTTCTAGCGTGATTTCGTTGGAAGCGAATTTTTTGTGTTCTCGGGTGATTTCGATGGAAGCAAATTTTTTTTTGTTCTGTGGTAATTTCTTTGGAAGCGAATTTTTTGTGTTTTCGGGTGTTTTCGTTGAAAGGGAATTATTGTGTTCTAGGGTGATTTCTTTGGAAGCGAATTTTTTGTGCTCTGGGATGGTATCTTTGGAAGCGAATATTTGTTTCTCAGGAGATTTTGTTGGAAAAGAATTTTTGTCTTCTGGGGTAATATCGTTGGAAGCGAATGTTTTGTGCTCTGGGATGATATCTTTGGAAGCGAATATTTGTGTTCTCAGGAGATTTCGCTGGAAAATAATTTTTGTGTTCTGGGGTAATATCGTTGGAAGCGAATTTTTTGTGCTCTGGGATGATATCTTTGGAAGCGAATATTTGTGTTCTCAGGAGATTTCGCTGGAAAATAATTTTTGTGTTCTGGGGTAATATCGTTGGAAGCGAATTTTTTGTGCTCTGTGGTGATTTCGTTGGAAGCGAATTTTTGTGTTCTCAGGAGATTTCGTTGCAAGCGAATTTTTTGTGTTCTGGGTTGATTTCGTTGGAAGCGAATTTTTTGTGTTCTCGGGTGATTTCGATGGAAGCAAATTTTTTCTGTTCTGTGCTAATTTCGTTGGAAGCGAAATTTTGTGTTCTCGGGGGATTTCAATGAAAGGGAATTTTTGTGTTGTAGGGTGATTTCTTTGGAAGAGTAAATTTTGTGCTCTGGGATGATATCTTTAAGAACGAATATTTGTTTTCTCAGGAGATTTCGTTGCAAAAGAATTTTTTGTCTTCTGGGGAAATTTCCTTGGAAGCAAATTTTTTGTGTTCTGGGGTGATTTCGATGGTAGCAAATTTTTGAAGTATGGGGTCATTTTGTTGGACGCGTGTTTTCTATGCTCTGGAGTCATTTCTTTGGAAGCGAATTTTTTGTGCTCTGGGGTGATTTTGTTGGAAGCGAATATTTGTGTTCTCAGGAGATTTCGTTGCAAGCGAATTTTTTGTTTTCTGGGCTAATTTTTTTGGTGCGAATTTTTGGTGTTCTCAGGTGATTTTAATGGAAACAAATTTTTGAAGTAGTGGGTCATTTCGTTGGAAGCCTGTTTTTTGTGCCCTGGAGTCATTTTGTTGGATGCGAATTTTTTGTGCTCTGGGTTGATTTCTTCGGAAGCAAATTTTTTGTGTTCTCGGGTGATTTAGATGGAAGCAAATTTTTGAAGACTGGGGTCATTTCGTTGGAGCAAATTTTTTTTGTTCTGGGGTGATTTCGTTGGAAGAGAAATTTTTGTGTGCTCAGGATTTTTCGATGGAAGCAAATTTTTGAAGTAGGGGGTCATTTCGTTGGAAGCGTGTTTTCTGTGCTCTGGAGTCATTTCGTTGGAAGTAAATTTTTTGTGTTCTGGGGTGATTTCGTTGGAAGCGAATTTTTTGTGTTCTGGGGTAATTTCGTTGGAAGCGAATTTTTTGTGTTCTCCGGTGATTTCGTTGAAAGGGAATTTTTTGTGTTCTAGGGTGATTTCGTTGGAAGCGAATATTTTTGTTCTCAGGAGATTTCTTTGGAAAAGAATTTTTTGTCTTCTGGGGTAATATGGTTGGAAGAGAATTTTTTTGTGTTCTCCGGTTTTTTCCATGGAAGCAAATTTTTGAAGTTGGGGGTCATATCGTTGGAAGCGTGTTTTCTTTGCTCTGAAGTCATTTCATTGGAAGCGAATTTTTTGTGCTCTGGGGTGATTTCGTTGGAAGCGAATTTTTTGTTTTCTCAGGTGATTTCTCTAAAAGGGAATTTTTGTGTTCTGGGGTGATTTCGTTGGAAGCGAATTTTTTGTGCTCTGGGATGATATCTTTGGAAGCGAATATTTGTGTTCTCAGGAGATTTCGTTGGAAAAGAATTTTTTCTCTTCTGGGGTAATATCGTTGGAAGAGAATTTTTTGTGTTCTCCGGTTTCTTCAATGGAAGCAAATTTTTGAAGTAAGGGGTCATTTCGTTCAAAACGAGTTTTCTGTGCTCTGGAGTCATTTCTTTGGAAGCGAATTTTTTGTGTTCTCAGATGATTTCAATGGAAAGAAATTTTTGAAGTATGGTATCATTTCGTTCGAAGCGTGTTTTCTGTGCTCTGGAGTCATTTTGTTGGAAGTGGATTTTTTCTGTCCTGGGGTGATTTCGTTAGAAGCGAATTTTTGTGTTCGGGGGTAATTTTGTTGGAAGCGAATTTTTTGTGTTCTCGGGTGATTTCGATGGAAGCAAATTTTTGAAATATGGTATCATTTCGTTCGAAGCGGGTTTCCTGTGCTCTGGAGTCATTTTGTTCGTAGCGAATTTTTTGTGTTCTCCTGTGATTTCGTTGAAAGGGAATGTTTTGTGTTCTAGGGTGATTTCGTTGGAAGCAAATTTTTTGTGTTCTGTGTTGATTTCGTTGGAAGCGAATTTTTTGTGTTCTGGGATGATTTCAGTGGAGGCGAATTTTTTGTGTTCTAGGGTATTTTCGTTGGAAGTGTATTTTTTGTGTTCTCAGGTTTTCTCGATGGAAGCAAATTTTTGAAGTAGGGGGTCATTTTGTTGGAAGCATGTTTTCTGTGCTCTGGAGTCATTTCGTTGGAAGGGAATTTTTTGTGCTCTGGTGTGATTGCGTTGGAAGCGAATATTTTGTGTTCTCGGGTGATTTCATTGAAAGGGAATTTTTTGTGTTCTAGGGTGATTTTGTTGTAAGTGAATTTTCTGTGTCCTGGGGTGATTTAGATGGAAGTGAATTTTTTGTGTTCTCCGGTTTTTTCGATCGAAGCAAATTTTTGAAGTAGCAGGTCATTTCGTTGGAATCGTGTTTTCTGTGCTCTGGAGTCATTTCGTTTGAAGGAAATTTTTTGTGTTCTGGGGTGATTTCGTTGGCAGCGAATTTTTTGTGTTCAGGGGTGATTTCGATGGAAGCAAAATTTTTCTGTTCTGTGGTAATTTCCTTGGACGTGAATTTTTTGTGTTCTCGGGTGATTTGGTTGAAAGGGAATTTTTTGTGTTCCAGGGTGATTTCATTGGAAGCGAATTTTTTTGTCCTCTGGGATGATTTCTTTGGAAGCAAATATTTGTGTTCTCAGGAGGTATCGTTGGAAGCGAATTTATTGTGTTCTGGGGTAATTTCGTTAGAAGCGAATTTTTTGTGTTTTCGATGGAAGCAAATTTTTTTGTGTTCTGGGTTGATTTCGTTGGAAGCGAATTTTTTGTGTTCTGGAATGATTTCAGTTGAGGCGAATTTTTTGTGTTCTAGGGTGTTTTCGTTGGAAGCGTATTTTTTGTGTTCTCAGGTTTTCTCGATGGAAGCAAATTTTTGAAGTAGGGGGTCATTTCGTTGGAGTCATGTTTTCTGTGCTCTGGAGTCATTTCGTTGGAAGCAAATTTTTTGTGTTCTGCGGTGATTTCGAGGGAAGGAAATTTTTTCCGTTCTGGGGTAATTTTGTGGGAAGCCAATATTTTTGTTCTCAGGTGATTTATTGGAAGGGAATTTTTTGTGCTCTGGGGTGATTTCGTTGGAAGAATTTTTTTCCATTCTGGGGTAATTTCTTTAGAAGCCAATATTTTTGTTCTCGGGTGATTTTGTTGGAAGGGAATTTTTTGTGCTCTGGGTTGATTTGGTTGGAAGTAAATTTTTTCTATTCTGGGGTAATTTCGTTGGACGTGAATTTTTTTGTTCTCAGGTGATTTTGTTGAAAGTGATTTTTTTTTGCTTTAGGGTGATTTCATTGGATGCGGATTTTTTGTGCTCTGGGGTGATTTCTTTGGAAGCGAATATTTGTGTCCTCAGGAGATTTTGTTGGAAGTGAATTTTTTGTGTTCTGGGGTAATTTCGTTGGAAGCGAATTTTTTTGTTTTCTCCGGTTTTTTTGATGGAAGCAAATTTTTGAAGTAGGGGGTCATCTCGTTGGAAGCGAAATTTTTTGTGTTCTGTGGTAATTTCGTTGGAAGCGAAATATTTTGTGTTCTCAGGTGATTTCGATGGAAGCAAATTTTTGAAGTATGGGGACATTTCGTTGGAAGCTATTTTATGTGCTTTGGGGTGATTTCGTTGGAAGCGAATTTCTTGTGTTCAGGGGTAATTTCGTTTGAAGCAAATTTTTTGTGTTCTGGGGTGATTTCGATGGAAGCGAATATTTTGTGTTCTGTGTTGATTTAATTGGAAATGAATATTTGTGTTCTCAGAGATTTCGTTGCAAGCGAATTTTTTGTGCTCTGGGGTGATTTGTTTGGAAGCGAATTTTTTGTATTCTCAGGAGATTTCATTGCAAGCGAATTTTCTGTGTTCTGGGGTGATTTCTTTGGAAGCGAATTTTTTGTGTTCTCGGGGGATTTCAATGATAGGGAATTTTTGTGTTGTAGGGTGATTTCTTTGGAAGAGAAATTTTTGTGCTCTGGGATGATATCTTTGAGAACGAATATTTGTTTTCTCAGGAGATTTCGTTGCAAAAGAATTTTTTGTCTTCTGGGGAAATTTCGTTGGAAGCAAATTTTTGTGTTCTGGGGTGATTTCGATGGTAGCAAATTTTTGAAGTATGGGGTCATTTTGTTGGACGCGTGTTTTCTATGCTCTGGAGTCATTTCTTTGGAAGCGAATTTTTTGTGTTCTGGGGTCATTTCGTTGGAAGTGTGTTTTCTATGCTCTGAGTCATTTCGTTGGAAGCGAATTTTTTGTGTTCTGGGGTAATTTCGTTGGAAGTGAATTTTTTGTGTTCTCGGGTCATTTCAATGGAAGCAAATTTTTGAAGTATGGTATCATTTTCTTCGAAGCGTGTTTTCTGTGCTCTGGAGTCATTTCGTTGGAAGCGAATATTTGTGTTCTCAGACGATTTTGTTGCAAGCAAATTTTTTGTGTTCTCAGGTTTTTTCGATGGAAGCAAATTTTTGAAGTAGGGGGTCATTTCGTTGGAAGCTTTTTTTCTGTGCTCTGGAGTAATTTCGTTGGAACGGAATTTTTTGTGCTTTGGGCTGATTTCGTTCGAAGCGAATTTTTTGTGTTCTAGTGTGATTTCGTTGAAAGGGAATATTTTGTGTTCTAGGGTGATTTTGTTGGAAGCAAATTTTTTGTGCTCTTTGGTGATTTCGAAGGAACCAATTTTTTTCTGTTCTGTGGTAATTTTGTTGGACCTAAATTTTTGGTTTTCTCCGGTTTTTTTGATGGAAGCAAATTTTTGAAGCAGGGGGTCATTTCGTTGGAAGCGTGTTTTCTGTGCTCTGGAGTCATTTCGTTGGAAGGGAATTTTTTGTGCTCTTGGGTGATTTCGTTGGAAGCGAATTTTTTTGTGTTCTGGGGTCATTTCGTGTGAAGCATGTTTTCTGTGCTCTGGAGTCATTTCGTTGGAAGCTAATTTTTTGTGTTCTCGGGTGATTTCGTTGAAAGGGAATGTTTTGTGTTCTAGGGTGATTTCGTTCGCAGCGAGTTTTTTGTGTTCACGGGTGATTTCGATGGAAGCAAAATTTTTCTGTTCTGTGGTAATTTCGTTGGACGTGAATTTTTTGTGTTCTCGGGTGATTTGGTTGAAAGGGAATTTTTTGTGTTCAAGGGTGATTTTGTTGGCAGCGAATATTTGTGTTCTCAGAAAATTTCGTTGCAAGCGAATTTTTTGTGTTCTGGGGAAATTTTGTTGGAAGCGAATTTTTTATGTTCTCTGGTTTTTCAATGGAAGAAAATTTTTGAAGTAGGGGGTCATTTCGTTGGAATAGTGTTTTCTGTGCTCTGGAGTCATTTCGTTGGAAGCTAATTTTTTTGTGCTCTGGGATGATTTCTTTGGAAGCAAATATATTGTTCTCAGAAGATTTTGTTGCAAGCAAATTTTTTGTGTTCTGGCGTAATTTCGTTGGAAGCGAATTTTTTGTGTTTTCGTGTGATTTCGATGGAAGCAAATTTTTGAAGTATGGGATCATTTCGTTGGGAGCATGTTTTCTGTGCTCTGGAGTCATTCCGTTGAAAGCGAATTTTTTGTGTTCTGGGGTGATTTCATGGAAGCAAATATTTTGTGTTCTGGGGTCATTTCGTTGGAAGCAATTTTTTTGTGTTCTGGGGTAATTTCGTTGGAAGTGAATTTTTCGTGTTCTCGGGTCATTTCAATGGAAGCAAATTTTTGAAGTATGGTATCATTTCATTCGAAGCGTGTTTTCTGTGCTCTGGAGTCATTTCGTTGGAAGCGAATATTTGTGTTCTCAGACGATTTCGTTGCAAGCGAATTTTTTGTGTTCTCCGGTTTTTTCGATGGAAGCAAATTTTTGAAGTAGGGGCCATTTCGTTGGAAGCTCATTTTCTGTGCTCTGGAGTAATTTCGTCGGAAGGGAATTTTTTGTGCTTTGGGCTGATTTCGTTGGAAGCCTGTTTTCTGTGCCCTGGAGTCATTTTGTTGGATGCGAATTTTTTGTGCTCTGGGTTGATTTCTTCGGAAGCAAATTTTTTGTGTTCTCGGGTGATTTAGATGGAAGCAAATTTTTGAAGACTGGGGTCATTTCGTTGGAGCAAATTTTTTGTGTTCTGGGGTGATTTCGTTGGAAGAGAAATTTTTGTGTGCTCAGGATTTTTCGATGGAAGCAAATTTTTGAAGTAGGGGGTCATTTCGTTGGAAGCGTGTTTTCTGTGCTCTGGACTCATTTCGTTGGAAGCAAATTTTTGTGCTCTGGGGTGATTTCGTTGGAAGTGAATTTTTTGTCTTCTGTGGTGATTTCGATAGAAGCGAATATTTTATGTTCTAGGGTGATTTAGTTGGAGGCGAATTTTTTGTGTTCTGGGGTCATTTCATTGGAAGCGTTTTTTCTGTGCTCTGGAGTCATTTCTTTGAAAGCGAATTTTTTGTGCTCTGGGGTGATTTCGTTGGAAGCGAATTTTTTTTTTTTGTTCTCGGATGATTTCGTTGAAAGGGAATTTTTTGTGTTGTAGGGTGATTTCGTTGGAAGCGAATTTTCTGTGTTCTGGGATGTTTGCGTTGGAAGCGAATATTTGTGTTCTCAGAAGATTTTGTTGTAAGCGAATTTTTTTGTTCTGGTGTAATTTCGTTGGAAGCGAATTTTTGGTTTTCTCCGGTTTTTTCGATGGAATCAAATTTTTTAAGTAGGGGGTCATTTCTTTGGAAGCGTGTTTTCTGTGCTCTAGAGTCATTTCGTTCGAAAATAGTTTTTTGTGCTCTGGGGTAATTTCATTGGAAGTGAATATTTGTGTTCTCAGAAGATTTCGTTGCAAGCAAATTTTTTGTGTTCTCGGGTGATTTCCATGGAAGCAAATTTTTGAAGTATGGGATCATTTCGTTGGAAGCGTGTTTTCTGTACTCCTGAGTCATTTCGTTGGAAGCGACTTTTTTGTGTTCTCGGGTGATTTCATTGAAAGGGAATTTTTGTGTTCTAGGGTGATTTCGTTGGAAGTGAATTTTTTCTACTTTGGGATGATATCTTTGGAAGTGAATATTTGTGTTCTCAGGAGATTTCGTTGGAAAAGAATTTTTTGTCTTCTGGGGTAATATCGTTGGAAGAAAATTTTTTGTGTTCTCCGGTGTTTTCGATGGAAGCAAATTTTTGAAGTAGTGGGTCATTTCGTTGGAAGCGTGTTTTAAGTGTTCTGGAGTCATGTCGTTGAAAGAGATTTTTTTGTGATTTTCTGAGGTGATTTCGATGGAAGCCAAAATTTGTCTTCTCACGAGATTTCATTGCAAGCGAATTTTTTGTGTTCTGGTGTGATTTGCATGGTAGCAAATTTTTGAAGAATGGGGTCATTTCGTTGGAAGCGTGTTTTCTGTGCCCTGGAGTCATTTCGTTGGAAGCGAATTTTTTGTGCTCTGAGTTGATATCGTTGGAAGCGAACTTTTTGTGCTCTGGGATGTTTTCTTTGGAAGCGAATATTTGTGTTCTCAGGAGATTTCATTGGAAAAGAATTTTTTGTCTTCTGTGGTAATATTGTTGGAAGAGAATTTTTTGTGTTCTCAGGATTTTTCGATGGAAGCAAATTTTTGAAATAGGCGATCATTTCGTTGGAAGCGTGTTTTCTGTGCTCTGGGGTGATTTCTTTGGAAGCGAATATTTGTGTTCTCAGGAGATTTCGTTGGAAAAGAATTTTTTGTGTTCTGGGGTAATTTCGATGGATGCGAATTTTTTATGCTCTGCGGTTATTTCGTTGGAAGCGAATATTTGTGTTCTCTTGAGATTTCGTTGCAAGCGAATTTTTTGTGTTTTGTTGTAATTTCGTTGGAAGCGAATTTTTGGTGTTCTCAGGTGATTTCAATGGAAACATATTTTTGAAGTAGGGGGTCATTTCGTTGGAAGCGTGTTTTCTGTGCCATGGAGTCATTTCGTTGGAAGCAAATTTTTTGTGCTCTGAGTTGATTTCTTTGGAAGCGAATTTTTTGTCTTCTCAGGTGATTTCGTTGAAAGGGAATTTTTTGTGTTGTAGGGTGATTTCGTGGTAAGCGAAGTTTTCGTGCTCTGGGATGCTTTCTTTGGAAGCGAATATTTGTGTTCTCAAGAGATTTCAACGGAAGCAAATTTTTTGTGTTCTGGGGTAATTTCGTTATAAGTGAATTTTTTGTGTCTAGGGTGATTTCGATGGAAGCAAATCTTTGAAATATGGGGTCATTTCGTTGGAAGCGTGTTTTCTGTGCTCTGGAGTCATTTCTTTGGAAACGAATTTTTTATGTTCTGGGTTGATTTGGTTGGAAGCGAGTTTTTTGTGTTCTCGGGTGATTTTGTTGAAAGCGAATTTTTTATGTTCTACTGTGATTTCGTTGGAAGTGAACTTTTTGTGTGCTGGGGTCCTTTCATTGGAAGTGTGTTTTCTGTGCTCTGGAGTCATTTCATTGGAAGTGAATTTTTTGTGATCTGGGGTGATTTTGTTGGAAGCGAATTGTTTGTATTCTCAGGTGATTTCCTTTAAAGCTAATTTTTTGTGTTCGGGGTAATTTCGTTGGAAGCGAATATTTTGTGTTCTCAGGTGATTTCCTTGAAAGCAAAATTTTTGTGCTCTGGATGATTCCTTTGGAAGCAAATATTTGTGTTATCAGGAGATTTCATTGGAAGCGAATTTTTTGTGTTCTGGGTTAATTTCATTGGAAGCGAATTTTTTGTGTTCTTGGGTGATTTCGATGGAAGCAAATTTTTGAAATATGGGGTCATTTCTTTGGAAGCATGTTTTCTGTGCTCTGGAGTCATTGCGTTGGAAGTGAATTTTTTGTGCTCTGGGGTGATTTCGTTGGAAGCGAATTTTTTGTGATCTTGGGTGATTTCGTTGAAAGGGAATTTTTGTGTTCTAGGGTGATTTCGTTGGAAGCGATATTTTCTATTCTGGGATGATACCTTTGGAAGCGAATATTTGTGTTCTCAGGAGATTTCGTTGGAAAAGAATTTTTTGTCTTCTGGGGTAATTTCGTTGGAAGAGAATTTTTTGTGTTCTCCGGTTTTTTCGATGGAAGCAAATTTTTGAAGTAGGGGGTCATTTCGTTAGAAGTGTGTTTTCTGTGCTCTCGAGTCATTTCGTTGGAAGCGAATTTTTGTGCTCTGGGGTTTTTTCATTGCAAGTGAATATTTGTGTTCTCAGGAGATTTCGTTGTAAGCGAATTTTTTGTGTTCTGAGGTGATTCCGTTGGAAGCGAATTTTTTGTGTTCTAGGATGATTTTTTTGGAAGCGAATTTTTTTTTCTCTGGGATGATTTCTATGGAAGCAAATATTTGTGTTATTAGGAGATTTCTTTGTAAAAGAATTTTTTGTGTTCTGGGGTAATATTGTAGGAAGCGAATTTTATGTGTTCTTGGGTGATTTCGACTGAAGGAAATTTTTGAAATATGGGGTCCTTTCGTTGGATGTTTGTTTTCTGTGCTCTGGAGTTATTTCGTTGGAAGCGAATTTTTCGTGTTCTGTGGTGATTTCGTTGGATGCGAATATAGGTGTTCTCAGAAAATTTCGTTGCAAGCGAATTTTATGTGTTCTCGGGTAATTTCGTTAGAAGCGAATTTTTTGTGTTCTCGGGTGATTTCGATGAAAGCAAATTTTTGAAGTATGGGGTCATTTCGTTGGAAGCATGTTTTCTGTGCTATGGAGTCATTTTGTTGGAAGCAAATTTTTTGTGCTCTGGGGTGATTTTGTTGGAGCGAATTTTTTCTGTTATGGGTTAATTTCATTGGAAGCGAATTTTTTGTGCTCTGTGGTGATTTCGTTGGAAGGAATGTCTTGTGTTCTGGGGTAATTTCGTTGGCATCGAATTTTTTGTGTTCTCGGGTGATTTCGCTGAAAGGGAATTTTTTTGTGTTATAGTGTGATTTGTTTGGAAGCGAATTTTTTGTGTTCTGTGGTGATTTCGTTGGATGCGAATATTTGTGTTCTCAGAAGATTTCGATGCAAACGAATTTTTTCGCTTCTGGTGTAATTTCGTTGGAAGTGAATTTTTTGTGTTGTCCGGTTTTTTGGATGGAAGCAAATTTTTGAAGTATGGGGTCATTTCTTTGGAAGCGTGTTTTCTGTGCTCTGGAGTCATTTCGTTGGAAGCGAATTTTTTGTGCTCTGGGGTGATCTCGTTAGAAGCAAATATTTGTGTTCTGAGTAGATTTCGTTGCAAGCGAATTTTTTGTGTTCAGGGGTAATTTCGTTGGAAGCAAATTTTTTGTGTTCTCATGTGATTTCGATAGAAACTAATTTTTGAAGTAGGGGGTCATTTCATTTGAAGCGTGTTTCTGTGCCCTGGAGTCATTTCGTTGCAAACGAGTTTTTTGTGCTCTGGGGTGATTTCTTTGGAAGCGAATATTTGTGTTCCCAGGAGAATACGTTGGAAAAGAAACTTTTGTTTTCTGGGTAATTTCTTTGGAAGTGAATTTTTTGTGTTCTCTGGTTTTTTCGATGGAAGCAAATTATTGAAATAGGGGGTCATTTTGTTAGAATCGTGTTTTCTGTGCTCTGGAGTCATTTCGTTGGAAGCAAATTTTTTGTGTTCTGGGGTGATTTCGTTGGAAGCGAATTTTTTGTGTTCTTGGGTGATTTCGTTGAAAGGGAATTTTTGTGTTCTAGGGTGATTTCGTTGGAAGCTATATTTTCTACTCTGGGATGATACCTTTGGAAGCGAATATTTGTGTTCTCAGGAGATTTCATTGGAAAAGAATTTTTTGTCTTGTGGGGTAATATTGTTGGAAGAGAATTTTTTGTGTTCTCCGGTTTTTTCAATGGAAGCAAATTTTTGAAGTATGGGGTCATTTCTTTGGAAGCGTGTTTTCTGTGCTCTGGAGTCATTTCGTTGGAAGCGAATTTTTTGTGCTCTGGGGTGAACTCGTTGGAAGAAAATTTTTTGTGTTCTCATGTGATTTCGATAGAAACTAATTTTTGAAGTAGGGGGTCATTTCATTTGAAGCGTGTTTTCTGTGCCCTGGAGTCATTTCGTTGGAAACGAGTTTTTTGTGCTCTGGGGTGATTTCGTTGGAAGCGAATATTTGTGTTCCCAGGAGAATACGTTGGAAACGAAATTTTTGTTTTCTCGGTAATTTCGTTGGAATCGAATTTTTTGTGTTCTGGGGTGATTTCATTGGAAGCGAATATATGTGTTCTCAGAAGATTTCGTTGCAAGCAAATTTTTTCTGTTCTGTTGTAATTTCGTTGGACTTGAATTTTTTGTGTTCTCGGTGAATTCTTTGAAAGGGAATTTTTTGTGTTCTAGGGTGATTTCTTTGGAAGCGAATTTTTTGTGTTCTGAGGTGATTTCGTTGGAAGCGAATATTTGTATTCTCAGAAGATTTCGTTGCAAGCGAATTTTTTTGTGTTCTCGGGTGATTTCAAAGCACAGAAAACACGCAAACACAAATATTCTCTTCCAACGAAATTACCCCAGAACAAAAAAAATTCGCTTGCAACGAAATCTCCTGAGAACACAGATATTCGCTTCCAAAGAAATCATCCCAGAGCAAAAAAAGTTCACTTCCAACGAAATCACCCTAGAACACCAAAAATTCCCTTTCGATAAAATCACCCGAGAAAACAAAAAATTCATGTCCAACGAAATCACCCTAGAACACAAAAAATTTCCTTTCAACGAAATCACACTAGAACACAAAAAATTGGCTTCCAACGAAATCACCCCAAAGCACAAAAAATTCCCTTCCAATGATCTGACTCCAGAGCACAGAAAACAAGCTTCCAACGAAATGTCCCCCTATTTCAAAAATTGGCTTCCATCGAAATGACCCCATAACACAAAAAATTCGCTTCCAACGTAATTACCCCAGAACACAAAAAATTTGCTTCCAACGAAATCACCCCAGAAAACAAAAAATTCGCTTCCAACGAAATGACTCCAGAGCACAGAAAACACGCTTCCAACGAAATGACCCCCTGCTTCAAAAATTTGCTTCCATCAAAAAAACCGGAGAAAACCAAAAATTTAGGTCCAACAAAATTACCACAGAACAGAAAAAATTTGGTTCCTTCGAAATCACCACAGAGCACAAAAAATTTGCTTCCAACAAAATCACCCTAGAACACAAAAAAATTCCCTTTCAACGAAATCACACTAGAACACAAAAAATTCGCTTCCAACGAAATCAGCCCAAAGCACAAAAAATTCCGTTCCAACGAAATTACTCCAGAGCACAGAAAACAAGCTTCCAAAGAAATGACCCCCTACTTCAAAAATTTGCTTCCATCGAAAAAACCTGAGAACACAAAAAATTCGCTTGCAACGAAATCGTCTGAGAACACAAATATTCGCTTCCAACGAAATGACTCCAGAGCACAGAAAACACGCTTCGAACGAAATGATACCATACTTCAAAAATTTGCTTCCATTGAAATGACCCGAGAACACAAAAAATTCACTTCCAACGAAATTACCCCAGAACACAAAAAATTCGCTTCCAACGAAATGACTCCAGAGCATAGAAAACACACTTCCAATGAAATGACCCCAGAACACAAAAAATTTACTTCCAACGAAATGACCCCAGAACACAAAAAATTTACTTCCAACGAAATGACCCCAGAACAGAAAAATTGCTTCCAACGAAATTACCCCAGAACAAAAAAAATTTGCTTCCATGAAATCACTCCAAAACACAAAAAATTCGCTTCCAACGAAATGACTCCAGAGCATAGAAAACACACTTCCAACGAAATGACCCCCGGCTTCAAAAATTTGCTTCCATTGAAAAAACCGGAGAAAACAAAAAATTCGCTTCCAACGAAATCTTCTGAGAACACGAATATTCGCTTCCAACAAAATCACCCCAGAGCACAAAAAATTCGCTTTTAAACGGAATGACTCCAGAGCACAGAAAACACGCTCCCAAAGAAATGATCCCATAATTCAAAAATTTGCTTCCATTGAAATCACCCGAGAACACAAAAAATTCGCTTCCAACGAAATCACCCCAGAACACAAAAAATTAGTTTCCAACATAATGACTCCAGAGCAGAGAAAACACGGTTCCAAGGAAATGACCCCATATTCCAAAAATTTGCTTCTATCGAAATCTCCCGAAAACACAAAAAATTCGCTTCCAACGAAATTACCCCAGAACACAATAAATTCGCTTCAAACGATCTCTCCTGAGAACACAAATATTTGCTTCCAAAGAAATCATCCCAGAGCACAAAAAAATTCGCTTCCAACGAAATCACCCTGGAACACAAAAAATTCCCTTTCAACGAAATCACCCGAGAACACAAAAATTTCGCTTCCAACAAAATCACCCCAGAGCACAAAATATTCACTGCCAAAGAAATGACTCCAGAGCACAGAAAACACGCTTCCAACGAAATGACCCTCTATTTAAAAAATTTGCTTCCATCGAAAAAAACGGAGAACACAAAAAATTCGCTTACAACGAAATTACCCCAGAACACAAAAAATTTGCTTGCAATGAAATATCCTGAGAACACAAATATTAGCTTCCAATCAAATCACCCCAGAGCACCAAAAATTCGCTTCCAACGAAATCACACCAGAACACAAAAAATTTGCTTCCAACGAAATCAGCCCAAAGCACAAAAAATTCCCTTCCAACGAAATTACTCCAGAGCACAGAATACGAGCTTCCAACGAAATGGCCCCTACTTCAAAAATTTGCTTCCATCGAAAAAACCGGAGAACACAAAAAATTCGCTTGCAACGAAATCATCTGAGAACACAAATATTCGCTTCCAACGAAATGACTCCAGAGCACAGAAAACACGCTTCCAACGAAATGACCCCAAAACACTAAAAATTCGCGGCCAACGAAATCACCCGAGAACACAAAAAATTAGCTTCCAACCAATTCACCCCAGAACCCAAAAAATTCGCTTCCAACCAAATGACTCCAGAGCACAGAAAACAGGCTTCCAACGAAATCACCCCAGAACACAAAAAATTTGCTTCCATCAAAAATACCCCAGAACACAAAAAATTCGCTTCCAACGAAATGACTCCAGAGCACAGAAAACAGGCTTCCAAAGAAATGACCCCAGAACACAAAAAATTCCCTTTCAACGAAATCACCCGAGAACACAAAAAATCACTTCCAACGCAATCACCCCAGAGCACAAAAAATTCGCTTCCAATGAAATCACCCTAGAATATAAAAAATTCGCTTTCAACGAAATCACCCGAGAATAGAAAAAATTCGCTTCCAACGAAATCACCCCAGAGCACAGAAAATTCACTGCCAAAGAAATGACTCCAGAGCACAGAAAACACACTTCGAACGAAATGATACCATACTTCAAAAATTTGCTTCCATCGAAATCACCCGAGAACACAAAAAATTTGCTTCCAACGAAATTTCCCCAGAACACAAAAACTTCGCCTGCAACGAAATCACCCCAGGACACAAAAAATTCGCTTCCAACGAAATGACTCCAGAGCACAGAAAACAGGCTTCCAACGAAATGACCACAGAACACAAAAAATTCCCTTTTAACAAAATCACCCGAGAAAACAAAAAATTCGCTTCCAACGAAATGACTCCAGAGCACAGAAAACACGCTGCCAACGATATGACCCCCTACTTCAAATATTTGATTCCATTGAAAAAACCGGAGAACACAAAAAATTCGCTTCCAATTAAATTACCTTAGAACACAAAAAATCGCTTCCAAGGAAATGACTCCAGAGCACAAAAAATTCACTTTCAACGAAATCACCCAAGAACACAAAAAATTCGCTTCCAACGAAATCACCCCCGAGCACCAAAAATTTGCTTCCAACGAAATGACCCCATATTTCAAAAATTTGCTTCCACTGAAATCAACCGAGAACACAAAAAATTTGCTTTCAAAGAAATTACCCCAGAACACAAAATATTCGCTTCCAACGAAATCTCCTGAGAACACAAATATTCGCTTCGAAAGAAATCATCCCAGAGCACAAAAAAATTCGCTTCCAAAGAAATCACCCTAGAACACAAATAATTCCCTTTCAAAGAAATCACCCGAGAACACAAAAAATTCACCTAAAACAAAATTACCAGAGAACAGAAAAAGTTTGCTTCCATCTAAATCACCGAAGAACACCAAAAATTCGCTCCAACGAAATGACTCCAGAGCACAGGAAACCCGCTTCGAACGAAATGATACCATACTTCAAAAATTTGCTTCCATCGAAATCACCTGAGAACACAAAAAATTCGCTTCCAACGAAATTACCCCCGAACACAAAAATTCGCTTCCATCGAAATCACCACAGAACACAAAAAATTCGCTTCCAACAAAATCACCCTAGAACACAAAAAATTCGCTTTCAACGAAATCAGCCCAAAGCACAAAAAATTCCCTTCCAATGAAATTACTCCAGAGCACAAAAAACAAGCTTCCTATGAAATGACCACCTACTTCAAAAATTTGCTTCCATCGATAAAACCGGAGAACACAAAAAATTCGCTTGCAACGAAATCGTCTGAGAACACAAATATTCGCTTTCAACGAAATGACTCCAGAGCACAGAAAACCCGCTTCGAACGAAATGATACCATACTTCAAAAATTTGCTTCCATTTAGAAATGACCCGAGAACACAAAAAATTCGCTTCCAACGAAATTAGCCCAGAACACAAAAAATTTGCTTCCAACGAAATGACCGGAGAACACAAAAAATTTGCTTCCAACGAAATTACCCCAGAACACAAAAAATTTGCTTCCATGAAATCACCCCAGAACACAAAAAATTCGCTTCCAACGAAATGACTCCAGAGTATAGAAAACACACATCCAACGAAAAGACCCCATATTTCAAAAATTTGCTTCCATCGAAATCACCTGAAAACACAAAAAATTCGCTTCCAAAGAAATCACCCCAGAGCACAAAAAATTGGCTTCCATCGAAATGACTCCAGAGCACAGAAAACACGCTTCCAACTAAATGACCCCAGAACACTAAAAATTTGAGGCCAAAGAAATCACCTGAGAACACAAAAAATTCGCTTCCATCGAAATGACTCCAGAGCACAGAAAACACGCTTCCAACTAAATGACCCCAGAACACTAAAAATTCGCGGCCAAAGAAATGACCACAGAACACAAAAAATTCCCTTTCAACGAAATCACCTGAGAACACAAAAAATTCACTTCCAACGAAATCACCACAGAGTACCAAAAATTCGCTTCCAACAAAATGACTCCAGAATACAGAAAACATGATTCCAATGAAATGACACACTATTTCAAAATTTGCTTCCATCGAAAAGACCGGAGAACAGAAAAAATTCTCTTCCAACGATATTAAACCAGAAGACAAAAAATTCTTTTCCAACGAAAACTCCTGAGAACACAAATATTCGCTTCCAAAGATATCATCCCAGAGCACAAAAAAATCCTTTTCAACGAAATCACCCGAGTACACAAAAATATCGCTTCCAATTAAATCACCCGAGAGCACAAAAAATTCGCTTCCAACGAAATGACTCCAGAGCACAAAAAACAATTTACCAATGGAATGACCCGAGAACACAAAAAATTCGCTTCCAAAGAAATCACCCTAGAACATAAAAAATTGGCTTCCATTGAAATAACCACAGAAGACAAAAAATTCCCTTCCAATAAATCACCTGAGAACAAAAAAATTCACGTCCAACGAAATTACCCCAGAATAGAAAAAATTTGCTTCCAACGAAATCACCCCAGAGCACAAAAAATTATCTTCCAATAAATCACCTGAGAACAAAAATATTGGCTTCCCACAAAATTACCCCAGAACGGAAAAAATTTCCTTCCATCAAAATCACCGCAGAACACAAAAAATTTGCTTCCAACGAAATGACTCCAGAGCACAGAAAACAGGCGTCCAAAGAAATGACCCCAGAACACAAAAAATTTCCTTTCTACGAAATCACCCGAGAACACAAAAAATTCCGTTTCAACGAAATCACCCGAGTACACAAAAATATCGCTTCCAATGAAATCACCCGAGAGCACAAAAAATTCGCTTCCAACGAAATGACTCCAGAGCACAAAAAATTTACCAATGGAATGACCCGAGAACACAAAAAATTCGCTTCCAAAGAAATCACCCTAGAACATAAAAAATTGGCTTCCATTGAAATAACCACAGAAGACAAAAAATTCCCTTCCAATAAATCACCTGAGAACAAAAAAATTCACGTCCAACGAAATTACCCCAGAATAGAAAAAATGTGCTTCCAACGAAATGACTCCAGAGCACAGAAAACACGCTTCCAACGAAATCACCGGAGAACACAAAAAATTCGCTTCCAACGAAATGACTCCAGAGCACAGGAAACCCGCTTCGAACGAATTGATACCATATTTCAAAAATTTGCTTCCATCGAAATCACCTGAGAACACAAAAAATTCACTTCCAACGAAATTACCCCCGAACACAAAAATTCGCTTCTAACGAAATCACCCCAGGACACAAAAAATCTGCTTCCAACAAAATGACTCCAGAGCACAGAAAACACGCTTCCAATGAAATGACCCCAGAACACAAAAAATTCCCTTTCAACGAAATCACCACAGAACACAAAAAATTTGTTTCCAACGAAATCACCCCAGAGCACAAAAAATTCGCTTCCAACGAAAAGAATCCAGAGCACAGAAAACACGCTTCCAACGAAATGATGCCAGAACACTAAAAATTCCCTTTCAACAAAATCACCCGAGAACACAAAAAATTTGCTTCCAACGAAATTACCCCAGAACACAAAAAATTCCCTTTCAACGAAATCACCCTAGAACACAAAAAATTTGCTTCCAACGAAATTACCCCAGAACACAAAAAAATTCCCTTGCAATGAAATCTTCTGAGAACATGAATATTCGCTTCCAACGAAATCACCCAAGAACACAAAAAATTCGCTTCCAACGAAATGACTCTAGAGCACAGAAGACACGCTTCCAACGAAAATGATCCCATACTTCAAAAATGTGCTTCCATTGAAAACACCCGAGAACACAAAAAATTCACTTCCAACGAAATTACCCCAGAACACAAAAAATTTGCTTTCATGGAAATCACCCAAGAACACAAAAAATTGGCTTCCAACGAAATCACCCGAGAACACAAAATATTCGCTTCCATCGAAATTGCCCCAGAGCACAAAAAATTAACTTCCAACGAAATGACTCCAGAGCACAGAAAACACGTTTCCAAAAAAATGGCCCCCTACTTCAAAAATTTGCTTCCATCTAAATCACCCTAGAACACAAAAAATTTGCTTCCAACGAAATTACCCAAGAACACAAAAAATTAGCTTCCAACGAAATATCCTGAGAACACAAATATTCGCTTCCAAAGAAATCATCCCAGAGCACAAAAAAATTCACTTCCTCGAAATCACCCTTGAACACAAAAATTTCGCTTCCAACGAAATGACTCCAGAGCACAGAAAACAAGCTTCGAACAAAATGATACCATACTTCAAAAATTTGCTTCCATCGAAATCAACCGAGAACACAAAAAAATTGCTTCCAATGAAATGACTCCTGAGCGTAGAAAACACCCTACCAACGAAATGACCCCAGAACACAAAAAAAATCGCTTCCATCAAAATCACCCTAGAACGGAAATAGTTTCCAAAGAAATCACACCAGACCACAAAAAATTCGCTACCAACGAAATCACCCCAGATCACAAAATCTTCATTTCCAACGAAATCACACCAGAACAGAGAAAAATTCGCTTTTAACGAAATGACTCCAAAGGACATAAAACCCGCTTCCAACGAAATTACCCCAGATCACAAAAAATTCCCTTCCAATGAAATCACCCCAGAACACACACACAAAAAAATTAGCTTCCAATGAAATTACCCCAGAACGCAAAACATTCTCTTACAACAAAAACATTCCAGAGCAAATAAAATGCGTTTCCAACAAAATCACACCAGAACAGAGAAAAATTCGCTTCCAATGAAATGACTACAAAGGACATAAAACCCTCTTCCAACAAAATTACCCCAGAACACCAAAAATTCGCTCCCACGGAAATCTCCCCAGAAAACAAAAAAATCGCTTCGATAGAAATCAACCCAGAACACAAAAAATTCGCTTCCATCAAAATGACTCCAGAGCACAGGAAACACGCTTCCAAATAAATCACCCCATACTTTAAAAAATTCGCTAACAACGATATCATCCCAGACCACAAAAAATTTGCTTCCATCGAAATCACCAGAGAACACAAAAAATTCGTTTCCAACGAAATCACCCCAGAGCACAGAAAACACGCTTCCAACGAAATCACCCCATACTTCAAAAAATTCGCTAACAACGAAATAAACCCAGACCACAAAAAATTCGCTTCCAACGAAATTACCCCAGAAAACAAAAAATTCACTTCCATCGAAATCACCCGAGGAACACAAAAGATTCGCTTCCAACAAAATTACCCCAGAGCACAAAAAATTCGTTTTCAACGAAAACACCCTAGAACACGAAAAATTTGCTTCCAACGAAATCACCCGAGAATGCAAAAAATTTGCTTCCAAACAAATTACCCCAGAACACAAAAATTTGCTTCCAACGAAATCACCACAGAGGACAAAAAATTCGTTTCCAAAGAAATCACACCAGAACAGAGAAAAATTCGCTTCTAACGAAATGACTCCAAAGGACATAACACCTGCTTCCAAAGATATTAGCCCAGAACACAAAGAATTCGCTTCCAACAAAATCACCCCACAACACAAAAAAATTCGCTTCGATCGAAATCAACCCAGAACATAAAATGTTTTCTTCCAACAAAATTACCCCGATCACAAAAACATCATTTCCAAAAAAATCAACAAAGATCACAAAAAATTTGCTTCCATCGAAATCACCCGAGATCACAAAAAATTAGCTTACAAAGAAATCACGCGAGAACACAAAACATTCCCTTTCAACGAAATCACCCGAGAACACAAAAAATTCACTTCCAACAAAATCACCACAGAGAACAAAAAATTCGCTTCCACCGAATGCACCCTGGAACACAAAAAAAATCCCTTTCATGGTAATCACCCGAGAACACAAAAAATTCACTTCCAACAAAATCACCACAGAGAACAAAAAATTCGATTCCAACGAAATGACTCCAGAGCACAGAAAACACGCTTCCAACGAAGTGTCCCCCTACTTCAAAAATTTGCTACCATCGAAAAAACCGGAGAACACAAAAAATTCGCTTCCAATGAAATTACCTTAGAACACAAAAAATTCGCTTCCAACGAAATCACCCCAGAACACAAAAAAATTGCTTCCAACTAAATGACTCCAGAGCACAGAAAACAGGCTTCCAACGAAATGACCCCATATTTCAAAAATTTGCTTCCATTGAAATCACCCGAGAACACAAAAAATTCGCTTTGAATGAAATTACCCCAGAACACAAAATGTTCGCTTCCAACGAAATCTCCTGAGAACACAAATATTCGCTTTGAAAGAAATCATCCCAGAGCACAAAAAAATTCGCTTCCAAAGAAATCACCCTAGAACACAAATAATTCCCTTTCAAAGAAATCACCAGAGAACACAAAAAATTCGCTTACAACGAAATCAACCCAGAGCACAAAAAATTCGCTTGCAAGGAAATCTTCTGAGAAAACAAATATTCGCTTCCAAAGAAATCATCCCAGAGCCCAAAAAAATTCGCTTCCAAAAAAATCACCCTAGAACACAAAAAATTCACGTCCAACGAAATTACCCAAGAACACAAGAAAATCGCTTCCAACGAAATTACCAGAGAACACAAAAATTTAGCTTCCAACAAAATCACCCCAGAGCACAAAAAATTCGATTCCAACGAAATGACTCCAGAGCACAGAAAACACGCTTTCAAGGAAATGATCCAATACTTCAAAAATTGGCTTCCATCGAAATCACCCGAGAACACAAAAAATTCACTTCCAACGAAATTATCCCTGAACACAAAAAAATGCGCCTCCAACGAAATCACCCCAGAGCACAAAAAATTTGCTTCCAACGAAGTGACGCCAGAGCACAGAAAACACGCTTCCAACGAAATGACTCCCTACCTCAAAAATTTGCTTCCATCGAAAAATCCTGAGAACACAAAAATTTCTATTCCAACGATATTACCCCAGAACAAAAAAAATTCGCTTCCAAAGAAATGCCTCTAGAGCACAGAAAACACTCTTCCAACGAAATGACCCCATATTTCAAAACTTTGCTTCCATTGAAATAATATAAGAACACAGAAAATTCTCTTCCAAAGATATTACCCAAGAAGACAAAAAATTGTTTTCCCACAAAATCACCCGAGAACACAAAAAATTCGCTTCCAACGAAATCACCCTAGAACACAAAAAATCTCTTTAAAAGAAATCACCCGAGAACACAAAAAAATGTGCTTCCAACGAAATCACCCCTGAGCACCAAAAAATCCCTTCCAACGAAGTGACTCCAGAGCACAGAAAACACGCTTCCAACGAAATGACCCCCTACTTCAAAAATTTGCTTCCATCGAAGAAAAAGGAGAACAGAAAAATTCTCTTCCAACGATATTACACCAGAAGAAAAAATTCTTTTCCAACGAAATCCCTGAGAACACAAATATTCGCTTCCAAAGATATCATCCCAGAGCACAAAAAATTCGCTTCCAACGAAATCACCCTAAAACATAAAAAATTCGCTTCCATCGAAATCACCACAGAAGACAAAAATTTCGCTTCCAACAAAATCACCCCATAGCACGAAAAATTGTCTTCCAACGAAATGACTCCAGAGCACAGAAAATACGCTTCCAATGAAATGACCCCAGAACACCAAAAATTCTTTCAATGAAATCACCCTAGAACATAAAAAATTCGCTTCCAACGAAATCACCCTAGAACATAAAAAATTCGCTTTCAATGAAATTACACCAGAACACAAAAAATTCCCTTTCAACGAAATCACCCGAGAACACAAATATTCGCTTCCAAAGATATCATCCCAGAGCACAAAAAATTCGCTTCCAACGAAATATCTCCAGAGCTCCGAAAACATGCTTCCAACGAAATGAACTCCTACTTCCGTCGAAAACACGGGAGAATAGAAAAAATTCGCTTGCAACGTAATCTTCTGAGAACACAAATATTCGCTTCCAACGAAATCAAACTAGAACACAAAAAATTAGCTTGCAACGAAATCTCCTGAGAATACAAATATTTGCTTTCAACGAAATCACCCCAGAGCACAAAAAATTCGCTTCCAATGAAAAGACTTCAGAGCACAGAAAACATGCTTACAACGATATGACCCCCTACTTCAAAAATTTGCTTCCATGGAAAAAAACGGAGAACACAAAAAATTCTCTTCCAATCATATTACCCCAGAAGACAAAAAATTCTTTTCCAACGAAATCTCCTGAGAACACAAATGTTCGCTTCCAAAGTAATCAATCCACACCACAGAAAACACGCTTCCAACGAAATCACCCCAGACCACCAAAAATTCGCTTCCAACGAAATCACCCCAGAACACAAAAAATTCGCTTCCAACAAAATCACCCCATAGCACGAAAAACTGTCTTCCAAAGAAATGACTCCAGAGCACGGAAAACACGCTTACAAGGAAATGATCCCATACTTCAAAAATTGGCTTCCATCGAAATCACCCGAGAACACAAAAAATTCACTTCCAACGAAATTATCCCAGAACACAAAAAATGCGCTTCCAACGAAATAACCCCAGAGCACAAAAAATTCGCTTCCATCGAAATGACTCCAGAGCACAGAAAATACGCTTCCAATGAAATGACCCCAGAACACCAAAAATTCTTTCAATGAAATCACCCTAGAACATAAAAAATTCGCTTCCAACGAAATCACCCTAGAACATAAAAAATTCGCTTTCAATGAAATTACACCAGAACACAAAAAATTCCCTTTCAACGAAATCACCCGAGAACACAAATATTCGCTTCCAAAGATATCATCCCAGAGCACAAAAAATTCGCTTCCAACGAAATATCTCCAGAGCTCCGAAAACATGCTTCCAACGAAATGACCTCCTACTTCCGTCGAAAAAACGGGAGAACAGAAAAAATTCGCTTGCAACGTAATCTTCTGAGAACACAAATATTCGCTTCCAACGAAATCAAACTAGAACACAAAAAATTAGCTTGCAACGAAATCTCCTGAGAATACAAATATTTGCTTTCAACGAAATCACCCCAGAGCACAAAAAATTCGCTTCCAATGAAAAGACTTCAGAGCACAGAAAACATGCTTACAACGATATGACCCCCTACTTCAAAAATTTGCTTCCATGGAAAAAAACGGAGAACACAAAAAATTCTCTTCCAATCATATTACCCCAGAAGACAAAAAATTCTTTTCCAACGAAATCTCCTGAGAACACAAATATTCGCTTCCAAAGTAATCAATCCAGACCACAGAAAACACGCTTCCAACGAAATCACCCCAGACCACCAAAAATTCGCTTCCAACGAAATCACCCCAGAACACAAAAAATTCGCTTCCAACGAAATCTCCTGAGAACACAAAATGACTCCAGAGCACAGAAAACACGCTTCCAATGAAGTGACTCCAGAACACAAAACATTCACTTTCAAAAAAATCACCCTAGAACATAAAAAATTCGCTTCCATCGAAATCACCATAGAAGACCAAAAAACTCCCTTCCAACCAAATCACTCCAGAGCACAAAATATTCGCTTCCAACAAAATCACCCCAGACCAAAAAAATTCTCTTCCAACGAAATGACTCCAGAGCACAGAAAACATGCTTCCAAGGAAATGATCCCATACTTCAAAAATTGGCTTCCATCAAAATCACGCGAGAACACAAAAAATTCACTTCCAACGAAATTATCCCAGAACAGAGAAAATGCGCTACCAACGAAATCACCCCAGAGCACAAAAAATTCGCTTCCAACGAAATGACTCCAGAGCACAGAAAACACGCTTCCAACAAAATGACTCCCTACTTCAAAACTTTGCTTCCATCGAAAAGTCCTGAGAGCACAAAAATTCTATTCCATCGAAATTACCCTAGAACATGAAAAATTCTCTTCCAACGAAATCTCCTGAGAACAAAAATATTCGCTTCCAAAAAAAAAGCATCCCAGAGCACAAAAAATTCGCTTCCAATGAAATGACTCCCTACTTCAAAAATTTGCTTCCATCAAAAAGTCCTGAGAGCACAAAAATTTCTATTCCATCGAAATTACCCCAGAACACAAAAAATTTGCTTCCAACGAAATCTCTCCTGAGGACAAAAAATTCTAATGAAATGAATCCAGAGCACAGAAAACACGCTTCCAACGAAATGACCCCCTCCTTCAAAAATTTGCTTCCATCAAACAAACCAGAGAACACAAAAAATTCATTTCCAAAGAAATGACCCCAGAACACAAAAAAATTTGCTTCCAATGAAATCTTCTGAGAACACAAATATTCACTTCTAAAGTAATCATCGCAGAGCACAAAAAATTCGCTTCCAACAACATCAACCTAGAACACAAAAAATTCTCTTTCAATGAAATCCCCCGAGAATACAAAAAATTCGGTTCCAACATAATCAACCCAGAGCACAAAAAATTCACTTCCAACAAAATGACTCCAGAGCCCAGAAAACACGCTTCCAATGAAATGACCCCAGAACACAAAAAATTCGCTTTCAACGAAATCACCCTAGAACATAAAAAATTCCCTTTCAATAAAATTACCCCAGAACAGAAAAAATTCGCTTGCAACGAAATCTCCTGAGAACACAAATATTCACTTCCAAAGAAAACATCCCAGATCACAAAAAATTCGCTTCCAACGAAATCACCCCAGAACACAAAAAATTCGCTTCCAACGAAATCAACCCAGAGCACAAAAAATTCGCTTCCAACGAAATGACTCCGGAGCTCCGAAAACATGCTTCCAACGAAATGACCTCCTACTTCAAAAATTTACTTCCATCGAAAAAAACGGAGAACAGAAAAAATTCGCTTGCAACGAAATATTCTGAGAACACAAATATTCGCTTCCAACGAAATCTCCCCAGAACACAAAATATTCGCTTCCAACGAAATCTCCCCAGAACACAAAATATTCGCTTCCAACGAAATCACTCCAGAATACAAAAAATTCGCTTCCAACGAAATGACTCCCTACTTCAAAAATTTGCTTCCATCAAACAAACCGGAGAACACAAAAAATTCATTTCCAAAGAAATGACCCCAGAACACAAAAAAATCCGCTTCCAACGAAATCTTTTGAAACACAAATATTCACTTCTAAAAAAATCATCCCAGAGCACAAAATTTCGTTTCCAATAAAATCACCCAAGAACATAAAAAATTTTTTTTCAAAGGAATCACCCGAGAACACAAAAAATTCACGTCCAACGAAATTACCCTAGAACACGAAAATTTTGCTTCCAACAAAATCACCCCAGACCACAAAAAATTCTCTTCCAACGAAATGACTCCAGAGCACAGAAAACACGCTTCCAAGGAAATAATCCCATACTTCAAAAATTGGCTTCCATCGAAATTACCCGAGAACACAAAAAATTCACTTCCAACGAAATTATCCCAGAACACAGAAAATGCGCTACCAACGAAATCACCACAGAGCACAAAAAATTCATTTCCAAGAAAATCACCCTAGAACATAAAAACTTTCCTTTCAAAGAAATCACCCGAGAACACAAAAAATTCATGTACAACGAAATTACCCCAGAACACAAGAAATTCGCTTCCAACGAAATTACCCTAGAACACAAAAATTTCGCTTCCAACGAAATTACCCTAGAACACAAAAATTTCGCTTCCAACAAAATCACCCCAGACCACAAAAAATTCTCTTCCAACGAAATGACTCCAGAGCACAGAAAACATGCATCCAAGGAAATGATCCCATACTTCAAAAATTGGCTTCGATCGAAATCACCCGAGAACACAAAAAATTCACTTCCAACGAAATTATCCCAGAACACAAAAAATGCGCTACCAACGAAATCACATCAGAGCACAAAAAATTCGCTTCCAACGAAATGACTCCAGAGCACAGAAAACACGCTTCCAACAAAATGACTCCCTACTTCAAAACTTTGCTTCCATCGAAAAGTCCTGAGAGCACAAAAAATTCTATTCCATCGAAATTACCCCAGAACACAAAAAATTCGCTTCCAACAAAATCTCCTGAGAACACAAACATTCGATTCCAAAGAAAACATCCCAGAGCACAAAAAATTTGCTTCCAACAAAATGACTCCACAGCACAGAAAACACGCTTCCAATGAAGTGACTCCAGAACACAAAAAATTTGCTTTCAACGACATCACCCTAGAACATAAAAAATTCGCTTCCATCGAAATCACCATAGAAGACAAAAATTTTGCTTCCAAACAAATCACTCCAGAGCACAACAAATTTGCTTCCAACGAAATCACCCTAGAACATAAAAAATTCCCTTTCAAAGAAATTACCCTTGAACACAAAAAATTCGCTTGCAACGAAATCTCCTGAGAACACAAATATTCGCTTCCAAAGAAAATATCCCAGAGCACAAAAAATTCGCTTCCAACGAAATCACCCCAGAACACTAAAATTTCCCTTTCAAAAAAATTACCCCAGAACACAAAAAATTCGCTTCCAACGAAATCACTCCAGAGGACAAAAAATTCGCTTCTAAAGAAATGACTCCAGAGCACAGAAAACACGCTTTCAACGAAATGACCCCTCCTTCAAAAATTTGCTTCCATCAAACAAACCAGAGAACACAAAAAATTCATTTCCAAAGAAATGACCCCAGAACACAAAAAAAATCGCTTCCAATGAAATCTTCTGAGAACACAAATATTCAGTTCTAAAGAAATCATCCCAGAGCCCAAAAAAATTCGCTTCCAACAAAATCAACCTAGAACAAAAAAAAATTCCCTTTCAACGAAATCACCTGAGAATACAAAAAATTCGCTTCCAACATAATCAACCCAGAGCACAAAAAATTCGCTTCCAACAAATTGACTCCAGAGCACAGAAAACACGCTTCCAATGAAATGACCCCAGAACACAAAAAATTTGCTTTCAACGAAATCACCCTAGAACATAAAATATTCGCTTCCATCGAAATCACCATAGAAGACAAAAAATTCGCTTCCAACCAAATCACTCCAGAGCACAAAAAATTGGCTTCCAAAGAAATCAACCCGGAGCACAAAAAATTCGCTTCCAACGAAATTACTCCAGAGCTCCGAAAACATGCTTCCAACGAAATGACCTCCTACTTCAAAAATTTACTTCCATCGAAAAAACCGGAGAACAGAAAAAATTCGCTTGCAACGAAATCTTCTGAGAACACAAATATTCGCTTACAACGAAATCTCCCCAGAAAACAAAATATTCGCTTCCAACAAAATGACTCCAGAGCACAGAAAACACGCTTCGAACGAAATGATACCATACTTCAAAAATTTGTTTCTGTTGAAATCATCTGAGAACACAAAAAATTCCCTTCCAAAGAAATGACTCCAGAGCACAGAAAACTCGTTTCGAACGAAATGACCCCTTACTTCAAAAATTTGCTTCCATTGAAGAAACCGGAGAACACAAAAAATTCTCTTCCAACGATATTACCCCTAAAGAGAAAAAATTCTTTTCCAATGAAATCTTCTGAGAACACAAATATTCGCTTACAACGAAATCTCCCCAGAAAACAAAATATTCGCTTCCAACGAAATCACCCCAGAGCACAAAAAATTCGCTTCCAATGAAATGACTTCAGAGCAAAGAAAACACGCTTCCAACGATATGGCCCCCTACTTCAAAAATTTGCTTCCATCGAAAAAACCGGAGAACACAAAAAATTCTCTTCCAACCATATTACCCCAGAAGACAAAAAATTCTTGTCCAAAGAAATCTCCTGAGAACAAAAATATTCGCTTCCAACATAATCACCCTAGAACACAAAAAATTCCCTTTCAACGAAATCACCAGAGAACACAAAAAGATTATGTCCAACGAAATTACTACAGAACGGAAAATATTTGCTTCCATTGAAATCAAAGCAGAACACAAAATATTCGATTCCAAAGAAATCACCCTAGAACACAAAAAATTCCCTTTCAACGAAATCACCGGAGAACACAAAAAATTCGCTTCCAACGAAATGACTCCAGAGCACAGAAAACATGCTTCAAATGAAATGACCCCAGAACACAAAAAATTCCCTTCCAAGAAAATCACCCTAGAACATAAAACCCTCGCTTCCTTTGAAATCACCACAGAAGACAAAAAATGCGCTTCCAACCAAATCACCCAAGAGCACAAAAAATTCGCTTCCAACGAAATCACCCTAGAATACAAAAAATTTGCTTGCAACGAAATCTCCTGAGAACACAAATATTCGCTTCCAATGAAATCACCCCAGAGCACAAAAAATTCGCTTCCAACAAAATGACTCCAGAGCACAGAAAACACGCTTCCAACGAAATGACCCCCTACTTCAAAAATTTGCTTCCATTAAAAAATCCTGAGCACACAAAAATTTCTCTTCCAACGAAATCACCCCAGAACACAAAAAATTTGCTTCCAACGAAATGACCCCATTCTTCAAAAATTTGCTTCCATCTAAATCACCTGAGAACACAAAAAATTCGCTTCTGAAGAAATCAACCCAGAGCACAAAAAATTCGCATCCAACAAAATGACTCCAGGGCACAGAAAACAGGCTTCCAACGAAATGACCCACTACTTCAAAAATTTGTTTCCATCGAAATCAACTGAGAACACCAAAAATTCGCACCAAAAAAATTAGCCCAAAAAACAAAAAATTTGCTTGCAACGAAATCTCCTGAGAACACAAATATTCGCTTCCAACAAAATCACCCCAGAGCACAAAAAATTCGCTTCCAAAGAAATGACTCCAGAACATAGAAAACACGCGTCCAACAAAATGACGCCATACTTCAAAAATTTGCTACCATCGAAATCACCCCAGAACACAAAAAATTTGCTTTCAACGAAATTTCCCCAGAAGACAAAAAATTCTTTTGCAACGAAATCTCCTGAGAAAACAAGTATTCGTTCTCAAAGATATCATCCCAAAGCACAAAAATTTCTCTTCCAAAGAAATCACCCTACAACACATAAATTCCTTTTCATTGAAATCCCCCGAGAACACAAAAAATTTGCTTCCAAAGAAATCACCCCAGAACACAGAAAATTCGCTTGCAATGAAATCTCCTGAGAACACAAAAAATTCGCTTCCAACGAAATCACCCCAGAGCACAAAAAAATCGTTTCCAACGAAATGACTCCAGAGCACAGAAAACACGCTTCGAATGAAATGACCCGAGAACACAAATTTTCCCTTCCAACGAAATCACCCTAGAACATAAAAAAATCGCTTCTATCGAAATCACCACAGAGACAAAAAATTCGCTTCCAACAAAATCACCCCAGAGCACAATAAATTCGCTTCCAACAAAATCACCCCAAAGCAGAAAAAATTTGCTTCCAAAGAAATGTCCGTATACTTCAAAAATTTGCTTCCATTGAAATCACATGAGGACACAAAAAATTCGCTTCCAAACCAATTACCCCACACCACAAAAAAGTCGCTTGCAACGAAATCTTCTGAGAACACAAATATTTGCTTCCATCGAACTCACCCCAGAACACAAAAAATTCGCTTCAAAAGAAATGACTCCAGAGCACAGAAAACACACTTCCAAAGAAATGATCCCATACTTCAAAAATTTCCTACAATCGAAATCACCCCAGAACACAAAAAATTCGTTTCCAACGAAGTTACTCCAGAACACAAAAAATTCGCTTCCAACAAAATGACTCTACAGCACAGAAAACACGCTTCCAACTAAATGACCCCCTATTTTAAAAATTTGCTTCCATCCAAAAAACCGGAGAACACAAAAAAATCTTCCAACAATATTGCCCCAGAAGACAAAAAATTCTTTTCCAACAAAATCTCCTGAGAACATAAATATTCGCTTCCAAAGATATCATCATAGAGTAGAAAAAAATTGCTTCCAACGAAATCACCCTAGAACACAAAAATTCCCTTTCAACGAAACCCCTGAGAACACAAAAAAATTTGCTTCCAACGAAATCACCCCAGAGCACAAAAAATTCGCTTCCAAAGATATGACTCCAGAGCACAGAAAGCACGCTTCCAATGAAATGACCGCTGAACACAAAAAATTCGCCTCCAACGAAATCACCCTAAAACATAAAAAATTCGCTTCCATCGAAATCACCACAGAAGACAAAAAATTCGCTTCCAACCAAATCACCCCAGAGCACAAAAAATTCGCTTAGAACGAAATCACCCCAGAGCACAAAAAATTCGCTTCCAACAAAATGACTCCAGAGCACAGAAAACACGCTTCCAAAGAAATGACCCCATATTTCAAAATTTGCTTCCATTGAAATCACCCAAGAACACAAAAAATTTGCATCCAAAGAAATTACCCCAGAACACAAAAAAATTCTCTTCCAACGAAATCTCCTGATAACACAAATATTCGCTTCCAAGGAAATCATCCCAGAGCACAAAAAAATTCGCTTCCAACAAAATTACCCTAGAACACAAAAAATTCGCTTTCAACGAAATCACCCGAGAACACTAAAAGCTCACTTCCAACAAAATTACCACAGAACAGAAAAAATTTTCTTCCATCGAAATCACCCCAGAACACAAAAAATTCACTTCCAAAGCAATCACGCTAGAACACAAAAAATGAGCTATAAACGAAATCACCTGAGAACACAAAAAATTCGCTTACAACAAAATCACCACAGAGCACAAAATATTCGCTTCCAATGAAATGACTCCAAAGCACAGAAAACATGCTTCCAATGAAAGGAACCCAGAACACAAAAAATTCGCTTCGAACGAAGTTACCCCAGAACACAAAAATTCGCTTCCAACGAAATCACCCCAGAACACAAAAAATTCGCTTCCAACGAAATGACTCCATAGCACAGAAAACACGCTTCCAACGCAATGACCCCCTACTTCAAAAATTTGCTTCCATGGAAATACCGGAAAACACAAACAATTCTCTTCTAACGATATTACCCCAGAAGACAAAAAATTCTTTTCCAACGAAATCTACTGAGAACAAAAATATTTGCTTCCAAAGATATCATCCCAGAGCACAAAAAATTCGCTTCCAAAGAAAGCACCCTTGAACACAAAAATTCCCTTTCAACGAAATCACCCGAGAACAAAAAAAAATACGCTTCCAACGAAATCACCCCAGAACACAAAAAATTCGCTTGCAACGAAATCTCCTGAGAACACAAATATTCGCTTCCAACGAAATACCCCAGAACACAAAAAAATTCGCTTTCAATGAAATCACCACAGAACACAAAAAATTTGCTTCCAACGAAATGACTCCAGAGCACAGAAAACATGCTTCCAACGAAATGACCCCCTACTTCAAAAAATTGCTTCCATGGAAATACCGGAAAACAAAAAAATTCTCTTCTAATGATATTACCCCAGAAGACAAAAAATTCTTTTCCAACGAAATCTCCTGAGAACACAAATATTCGCTTCCAAAGATATCATTACAGAGCACAAAAAATTCGATTCCAAAAATATCGCCCAAGAACAAAAAAATTCCCTTTCAAAAAAATCACCTGAGAACACTAAAAATTCGCTTCCAACGAAATCACCCTAAAACAGAAAAATACCCTTTCAACGAAATCACCCAAGAACACAAAAAATTCGCTTCCAACGAAATCACCGCAGAACACAAAAAATTCCCTCGCAACGAAATCTCCTGAGAACACAAATATTCGCTTCCAACGAAATCACCCCAGAGCACAAAAAAATTTGCTTCCAATGAAATGACTCCAGAGCACACAAAACACGCTTCCAATGAAATGACCCCAGAACACAAAAAATTCCCTTCCAACGAAATCAACCTAGAATATAAAACACTCGCTGCCTTCGAAATCACCACAGAAGACAAAAAATTCACTTCCAACCAAATCACCCAAGAGCAAAAAAAATTCCCTTCCAACGAAATCACCCTAGAACAAAAAAAAATCGATTTCAACGAAATCACCCGAGAACACAAAAAATTTGCTTCCAACGAAATTACCCCAGAATACAAAAAATTCGCTTGCAACGAAATCTTCCAAAAAACACATATATTCGCTTCCAACGAAATCAACTCAGAACACAAAAAATTCGCTTCCAACGAAGTGACTCCAGAGCACAGAAAACATGCTTCCAAAGAAATGACGTGATATTTCAAAAATTTGCTTCCATCGAAATCACCCGAGAACACAAAAAATTAGCTTCCAATGAAATGACTCCAGAGCACAGAAAACACGCTTCCAACGAAATGACCCGATATTTCAAAAATTTGCTTCCATCGAAATCACCCAAGAACACAAAAAATTCGCTTCCAACGAAATTACCCCAGAACACAAAAAATTCCCTTTCAACGAAATCACCCGAAAACACAAAAAGTTAACATCCAACGAAATTTCCACAGAACAGAAAAAAATTGCTTCTATTGAAATCACCCCAGAACACAAAAAATTCGCTTCCAATGCAATCACCTCAGATCACAAAATATTCGCTTCCAATGAAATGACTCCAAAGCACAGAAAACAAGCTTCCAATGAAAGGACCCTAGAACACAAAAAATTCGCTTCCACTATAATCACCCTATTACATAAAAAATTCGCTTTCAACGAAATGACTCCAGAGCAAAGAAAGCACGCTTCCAATGAAATGACCCCAGAACACAAAAAATTCCCTTCCAAGAAAACCACCCTAGAACATAAAACACTCGCTTCGTTCGAAATCACCACAGAAGACAAACAATGCCCTTCCAACCAAATCACCCAAGAGCACAAAAAATTCGCTTCCAACTAAATCACCCTAGAACACAAAAAATTCGCTAGCAACGAAATTTCCTGAGAACACAAATATTCGCTTCCAACGAAATCACCCCAGAACACAAAAAATTCGCTTCCAACGAAATGACTCCAGAGCACAGAAAACACGGTTCCAACGAAATGACTCCAGATCACAGAAAACACGGTTCCAACGAAGTGATCCCCTACTTCAAAAATTTGCTTCCATCGAAAAAACCGGAGAACACAAAAAATTCTCTTCCAACGATATTACCCCAGAAGACAAAAAATTCTTTTCCAACGAAATCTCCTGAGAACACAAATATTCTCTTCTAAAGATATCATCCCAGAGCACAAAAATTCGCTTCCAACCAAATTACCCTAGAATGCAAAAATTCCCTTTCAAAGAAATCACCTGAGAACCCAAAAAATTCGCTTCCAACGAAATCACCCCAGAGCACAAAAAATTCTCTTCCAACGACATTACCCCAGAAGACAAAAAATTCTTTTCCAACGAAATCTCCTGAGAACACAAATATTAGTTTCTAAAGATATCATCCCAGTGCAAAAAAATCGCTTCCAACGAAATCACCCTAGAATGCAAAAATTCCCTTTCAAAGAAATCACGCGAGAACACAAAAAATTCGCTTCCAAAGAAATCACCCCAGAGCACAAAAAATTCGCTTCCAACGAAATGACTCCTGAGCACCGGAAACAGGCTTCCAACGAAATGACCCCCTACTTCAAAAAATTGCTTCCATCGAAAAAACCGGAGAACACAAAAAATTCTCTTCCAACGACATTACCCCGAAGACAAAAAATTCTTTTCCAACGAAATCTCCTGAGAACACAAATATTCCCTTCCAAAGATATCATCCCAGAGCACAAAAAATTCGCTTCCAACGAAATCACCCAAGAACGCAAAAATTCCCTTTCAAAGAAATCACGCGAGAAACACAAAAAATTCGCTTCCAAGGAAATTACTCAAGAACACAAAAAATTCGCTTGAAAAGAAATCTCCTGAGAACTCAAATATTCCCTTCCAACGAAATCACCCCAGAGTACAAAAAATTCACTTCCAACTAAATGACTCCAGATCACAGAAAACACGCTTCCAACGAAATGACCCACTACTTCAAAATATTGCTTCCATCGAAAAAAGTGGAGAACACAAAAAATTCTCTTCCAACGACATTATCCCAGAAGACCAAAAATTCTTTTCCAACGAAATCTCCTGAGAACACAAAAAATTCACTTGCAACAAAATCTCCTGAGAACACAAATATTCGCTTCCAACGAAATCACCCCAGAACACAAAAAATTCGCTTCGAAAAAAATTACTCCAGAGCACCGAAAACAAGCTTCCAACGAAATGACCCACTACTTCAAAAAATTGCTTCCATTGATAAAACCAGAGAACACAAAAAATTCTCTTCCAATGACATTACCCAGAAGGCAAAAAATTCTTTTCCAACGAAATCTCCTGAGAAAACAAATATTCACTTCCAAAGATATCATCCCAGAGCACAAAAAATTCGCTTCCAAAGAAATCACCCTAGAACACAAAAATTCACTTGCAATGAAATCACCCGAGAACACAAAAAATTCGCTTCCAAAGAAATCACCCCAGAACACAAAAAATTCGCTTCCAACGAAATCACCCCAGAGCACAAAAAATTCGTTTCCAAAGAAATGACTCCAGAGCACAGAAAACACGCTTCCAAGAAATGACCCACTACTTCAAAAAATTGCTTCAATTGATAAAACCGGAGAACACAGAAAATTCTCTTCCAACGACATTACCCCAGAAGACAAAAAATTCTTTTTCAATGAAATCTCCTGAGAATATAAATATTCGCTTCCAAAGATATCATCCCAGAGCACAAAAAATTTGCTTCCAACGAAATCACCCCAGAGCACAAAAAATTCGCTTCCAACGAAATGACTCCAGAACACAGAAAACACGCTTCCAACGAAAGGACACCCTACTTCAAAAATTTGCTTCCATCGAAAAAAATGGAGAACACAAAAAATTCTCGTCCAAAGATATTACCCCAGAAGACAAAAAATTCTTTTCCAACGAAATCTCCTGAGAACACAAATATTAGTTTCTAAAGATAACATCCCAGTGCAAAAAAATCGCTTCCAACGAAATCACCCTAGAATGCAAAAATTCCCTTTCAACGAAATTACTCGAGAACCCAAAAAATTCGCTTCCAACGATCTTACCCCAGAACACAAAAAATTCTTTTCCAACGAAATCTCCTGAGAACACAAATATTTGCTTCCAAAGATATCATCCCAGAGCACAAAAAATTCGCTTCCAACGAAATCACCAAAGAACGCAAAAATTCCCTTTTAAAGATATCACGCGAGAACACAAAACATTCGCTTCGAAGGAAATTACTCCAGAACAGAAAAAATTCGCTTGCAACGAAATCTCCTGAGAACACAAATATTTGATTCCAAAGAAATGAGCCCAAAGCAATAGAAATTTGATTCCAACGAAATGACTCCAGAGCACAGAAAACACGCTTCCAACGAAATGACCCACTACTTCAAAAATTTGCTTCCATCGAAAAAAACAGAGATAACAAAAAATTCTCTTCCTACGACATTACCCCAAAAGACAAAAAATTCTTTTCCAAAGAAATCTCCTGAGCACACAAATATTCGCTTCCAAAGATATCATCACAGAGCACAAAAAATTCGCTTCCAACGAAATCACCCAAGAACGCAAAAATTCCCTTTTGAAGAAATCACGCGAGAACACAAAAAATTGGCTTCCAAGGAAATTACTCCAGAACACAAAAAATTTGCTTGCAACGAAATCTCCTGAGAATACAAATATTCGCTTCCAAAGAAATGAGCCCAGAGCACCAGAAATTTGATTCCAACGAAATGACTCCAGAGCACAGAAAACACGCTTCCAACGAAATGACCCACTACTTCAAAAATTTGCTTCCATCGAAAAAACTGGAGAACACAAAAAATTCTCTTCCAACGAAATTACCCCAGAAGACAAAAAATTCTTTTCCAACGAAATCTCCTGAGAACACAAATATTCGCTTCCAATGATATCAGCCCAAAAAACAAAAAATTTGCTTCCAACGAAATCACCCCAGAGCACAGAAAATTCGCTTCCAACGAAATGACTCCAGAGCACAGAAAACATGCTTCCAATGAAATGACCCCCTACTTAAAAATTTTGCTTCCATCAAAAAACCAGAGAAAACAAAAAATTCTCTTCCAACGATACTACCTCAGAAGACAAAAAATACTTTTCCAACGAAAACTCCTGAGAAGACAAATATTCGCTTCCAACGATATCACCCCAGAGTACAAAAAATTCGCTTCCTACCAAATGACTCCAGATCACAAAAAACACGCTTCCAACGAAATGACCCACTACTTCAAAACATTGCTTCCATCGAAAAAAAGTGGAGAACACAAAAAATTCTCTTCCAACGACATTACCCCAGAAGACCAAAAATTCTTTTTCAATGAAATTTCCTGAGAACACAAAAAATTCACTTGCAACGAAATCTCCTGAGAACACAAATATTCGCTTCCAACGAAATCACCCCAGAGAACAAAAAATTCGCTTCGAACAAAATGACTCCCGAGCACAGAAAACAAGCTTCCAACGAAATGACCCACTACTTCAAAAAATTGCTTCAATTGATAAAACCGGAGAACACAAAAAATTCTCTTCCAACGACATTACCCCAGAAGACAAAAAATTCTTTTCCAACGAAATCTCCTGAAAATATAAATATTCGCTTCCAAAGATATCATCCCAGAGCACAAAAAATTCGCTTCCAACGAAATCACCCCAGAGCACAAAAAATTCGCTTCCAACGAAATGACTCCAGAACACAGAAAACACGCTTCCAACGAAAGGACACCCTACTTCAAAAATTTGCTTCCATCGAAAAAAATGGAGAACACAAAAAATTCACGTCCAAAGATATTACCCCAGAAGACAAAAAATTCTTTTCCAACGAAATCTCCTGAGAACACAAATATTAGTTTCTAAAGATAACATCCCAGTGCAAAAAAATCGCTTCCAACGAAATCACCCTAGAATGCAAAAATTCCCTTTCAACGAAATTACTCGAGAACCCAAAAAATTTGCTTCCAACGACCTTACCCCAGAACACAAAAAATTCTTTTCCAACGAAATCGCCTGAGAACACAAATATTTGCTTCCAAAGATATCATCCCAGAGCACAAAAAATTCGCTTTCAACGAAATCACCGAAGAACGCAAAAATTCCCTTTTAAAGATATCATGCGAGAACACAAAAAATTCGCTTCCAAGGAAATTACTCCAGAACACAAAAAATTCGCTTGCAACGAAATCTCCTGAGAACACAAATATTCGATTCCAAAGAAATGAGCCCAAAGCACCAGAAATTTGATTCCAACGAAATGACTCCAGAGCACAGAAAACACGCTTCCAACGAAATGACCCACTACTTTAAAAATTTGCTTCCATCGAAAAAACCGGAGATCACAAAAAATTCTCTTCCTACGACATTACCCCAAAAGACAAAAAATTCTTTTCCAAAGAAATCTCCTGAGAACACAAATATTCGCTTACAATGATATCAGCCCAGAGCACAAAAAATTTGCTTCCAACGAAATCACCCCAGAGCACAGAAAATTCGCTTCCAACGAAATGACTCCAGAGCACAGAAAACATGCTTCCAATGAAATGACCCCCTACTTAAAAATTTTGCTTCCATCAAAAAACCAGAGAAAACAAAAAATTGTCTTCCAACGATACTACCCCAGAAGACAAAAAATACTTTTCCAAAGAAAACTCCTGAGAAGACAAATATTCGCTTCCAACGATATCACCCCAGAGTACAAAAAATTCGCTTCCAACCAAATGACTCCAGATCACAGAAAACACGCTTCCAACGAAATGACCCACTACTTCAAAACATTGCTTCAATTGATAAAACGGAGAACACAAAAAATTCTCTTCCAACGACATTACCCCAGAAGACCAAAAATTCTTTTTTAATGAAATTTCCTGAGAACACAAAAAATTCACTTGCAACGAAATCTCCTGAGAACACAAATATTCGCTTCCAACGAAATCACCCCAGAGAACAAAAAATTCGCTTCGAACAAAATGAATCCCGAGAACAGAAAACAAGCTTCCAACGAAATGACCCACTACTTCAAAAAATTGCTTCAATTGATAAAACCGGAGAACACAAAAAATTCTCTTCCAACGACATTACCCCAGAAGACCAAAAATTCTTTTCCAACGAAATCTCCTGAGAATATAAATATTCGCTTCCAAAGATATCATCCCAGAGCACAAAAAATTCGCTTCCAACGAAATCACCCCAGAGAACAAAAAATTCGCTTCCAACCAAATGACTCCAGATCACAGAAAACAAGCTTCCAACGAAATGACCCACTACTTCAAAAAATTGCTTCAATTGATAAAACCAGAGAACACAAAAAATTCTCTTCCAACGACATTACCCCAGAAGACAAAAAATTCTTTTCCAAAGAAATGTCCTGAGAACACAAAAAATTCACTTGCAACGAAATCACCCGAAAACACAAAAAATTCATTTCCAACGAAATCACACCAGAGCACAAAAAATTCACTTCCAACGAAATGACTCCAGAGCACAGAAAACATGCTTCCAATGAAATGACCCCCTACTTCAAAAATTTGCTTCCATCGAAAAAACCGGAGAACACAAAAAATTCTCTTCCAAAGACATTACCCCAGAAGACAAAAAATTCTTTTCCAAAGAAATCTCCTGAGAACATAAATATTTGCTTCCAAAGATATCATCCCAGAGCACAAAAAAATCGCATCCAACGAAATCACCCTAGAACGCAAAAATTCCCTTTCAACGAAATCAGCCGTGAACACAAAAAATTCGCTTCCAACGAAATGACTACAGAATACAAAAAATTCGCTTGCAATGAAATCTCCTGAGAACACAAATATTCGCTTCCAACGAAATCACCCCAGAGCACAAAAAATTAGCTTCCAACGAAATGACTCCAGAGCACAGAAAACACGCTTCCAAAGAAATGACCCCCTACTTCAAAAATTTGCTTCCATCGCAAAAAATGGAGAACACAAAAAATTCTCGTCCAACGATATTACCCCAGAAGACAAAAAATTCTTTTCCAACGAAATCTCCTGAGAATATAAATATTCGCTTCCAAAGATATCATCCCAGAGCACAAAAAATTTGCTTCCGATGAAATCACCCCAGAGCACAAAAAATTCACTTCCAACGAAATGACTCCAGAACACAGAAAACACGCTTCCAACGAAATGACACCCTACTTCAAAAATTTGCTTCCATCGAAAAAAATGGAGAACACAAAAAATTCTCGTCCAAAGATATTACCCCAGAAGACAAAAAATTCTTTTCCAAGGAAATCTCCTGAGAATGTAAATATTCGCTTCCAAAGATATCATCACAGAGCACAAAAAATTCGCTTCCAACGAAATCACCCTAGAAGGCAAAAATTCACTTTCAACGACATCACCCGAGAACACAAAAAATTCGCTTCCAACGAAATCACCCCAGAGCACAAATAATTCGCTTCCAACGAAATCACTCCAGAGCACAGAAAACACGCTTCCAATGAAATGACCCCCTACTTAAAAAATTTGCTTTCATCGGAAAAACCGGAGAACAAAAAAATTCGGTTTCAACGAAATTACCCCACAACAGAAAAAATTCGCATCCAACGAAATCACCCCAGAGAACAAAAAATTCGCTTCCAACTAAATGACTCCAGAGCACAGAAAACATGCTTCCAATGAAATGACGCCCTACTTCAAAAATTTGTTTCCATCGAAAAAACCGGAGAAAACAAAAAATTCTCTTCCAATGATATTAACCCAAAAGACAAAAAATTCTTTTCCAACGAAATCTCCTGAGAACACAAATATTCGCTTCCAATGATATCATCACAGAGCACAAAAAATTCGCTTCCAAGGAAATCACCCTAGAACACAAAAATTCCCTTTCAACGATATCACACGAGAACACAAAAAATTCGCTTCTAAAGAAATCACCCCAGAGCACAAAAAATTCGCTTTCAACGAAATGACTCCTGAGCACCGGAAATACGCTTCCAACGAAATGACCCCCTACTTCAAAAAATTGCTTCCATCGAAAAAACCGGAGAACACAAAAAATTCTCTTCCAACGACATTACCCCCGAAGACAAAAAATTCTTTTCCATTGAAATCTCCTGAGAACACAAATATTCGCTTCCAAAGATATCATCCCAGAGCACAAAAAATCATTTCAATGAAATCTCCCTAGAACGCAAAAATTCCCTTTCAACGAAATCACCCGATAACCCAAAAAATTCGCTTCCAACGAAATCACCCCAGAGCACAAAAAATTCGCTTCCAATGAAATCACCCTAGAACACAAAAACTCCCTTTCAACGAAATCACCCGAGAAAACAAAAAACTCGCTTCCAACAAAATTACACCAGAACACAAAAAATTCGCTTTCAACGAAATTGTTCCAGAGCACAGAAAACATGCTTCCAACTAAATGACACGTTACTTCAAAATTTGTTTCCATCGAAAAAACCGGAGAACACAAAAAAATCTCTTCCAACGATATTACCCCAGAAGGCAAAAAATTCTTTTCCAACGAAATCTCCTGAGAACACAAATATTCGCTTCCAAAGATATCATCCCAGAGCAAAAAAATTCACTTCCTATGAAATCACCCTAGAACACAAAAATTCCCTTTCATGGAAATCACCCGAGAACAGAAAAAATTTTCTTCCAAGGAAATTACTCCAGAACACAAAAAATTCACTTGCAACGAAATCTTCTGAGAACACAAATATTCCCTTCCAACGAAATCACCCCAGAGCACAAAAAATTTGCTTCCAACGAAAGGACTCCAGAGCACAGAAAACACGCTTCCAACAAAATGACCTCCTACCTCAAAAATTTGCTTCAATCGAAAAAACCAGAAAACACAAAAAATTCTCTTCCAACGATATTACCCCATAAGACAAAAAATTCTTTTCCAATGAAACCTCCTGAGAACACAGATATTCGCTTCCAAAGATATCATCCCAGAGGACAAAAAATTGGCTTCCAATGAAATCACCCTAGAACACAAAAATTCTCTATCATGGAAATCACCCGAGAACACAAAAAATTCGCTTCCAAAGAAATTATCGCAGAACACAAAAAATTCGCTTCCAACGTAATGACTCCAGAGCACAGAATACACACTTCCAACGAAATGACCCCCTACTTCAAAAAATTGCTTCCATCGAAAAAACCGGAGAACACAAAAAATTCTCTTCCAATGATATTACCCCAGAAGGCAAAAAATTCTTTTCCAACGAAATCTCCTGAGAACAAAAATATTCGCTTCCAAAGATATCATCCCAGAGCACAATATATTCGCTTCCAACAAAATTACACTAGAACACAAAAATTCCCTTTCAACGAAATCACCCTGAGAACACAAAAATTCACTTTCAATGAAATCACCCGAGAATACAAGAAATTGACTTCCAATGGAATCATCCCAGAGCACAAAAATTCGCTTCCAACAAAATTATCCTAGAACACAAAATTTCCCTTTCAACGAAATGACCTGAGAACACAAAAAATTCGCTTCCAACGATATTACCCCAGAAGACAAAAAATTGTTTTCAAACGAAATCTCATGAGAACACAAATATTCGCTTCCAAAGATATCATCCCAAAGCACAAAAAATTCAATTCTAATGAAATGACTCCAGAGCACCAAAAACATGCTTCCAACGAAATAACCCCCATCTTCAAAAATTTGCTTCCATCGAAAAAACCGGAGAACACAAAGAATTTTCTTCCAACGATATTACCCCAGAAGGCAAAAAATTCTTTTCCAATGAAATCTTCTGAGAACACAGATATTCGCTTCCAACGAAATCACCCCAGAGCACAAAAAATTCGCTTCCAATGAAATCACCCTAGAACACAAAAACTCCCTTTCAACGAAATCACCCGAGAAACCAAAAACTCGCTTCCAACAAAATTACACCAGAACACAAAAAATTCGCTTTCAACGAAATTGTTCCAGAGCACAGAAAACATGCTTCCAACTAAATGACACGTTACTTCAAAATTTGTTTCCATCGAAAAAACCGGAGAACACAAAAAAATCTCTTCCAACGATATTACCCCAGAATTCAAAAAATTCTTTTCCAACGAAATCTCCTGAGAACACAAATATTCGCTTTCAAAGATATCATCCCAGAGCAAAAAAATTCACTTCCTATGAAATCATCCTAGAACACAAAAATTCCCTTTCATGGAAATCACCAGAGAACACAAAAAATTTTCTTCCAAGGAAATTACTCCAGAACACAAAAAATTCACTTGCAACGAAATCTTCTGAGAACACAAATATTCGCTTCCAACGAAATCACCCCAGAGCACAAAAAATTTGCTTCCAACGAAAGGACTCCAGAGCACAGAAAACACGCTTCCAACAAAATGACCTCCAACCTCAAAAATTTGCTTCCATCGAAAAAACCAGAAAACACAAAAAATTCTCTTCCAACGATATTAACCCATAAGACAAAAAATTCTTTTCCAATGAAACCTCCTGAGAACACAGATATTCGCTTCCAAAGATATCATCCCAGAGGACAAAAAATTGGCTTCCAACGAAATCACCCTAGAACACAAAAATTCTCTATCATGGAAATCACCCGAGAACACAAAAAATTTGCTTCCAAAGAAATTATCGCAGAACACAAAAAATTCGCTTCCAACGTAATGACTCCAGAGCACAGAATACACACTTCCAACGAAATGACCCCCTACTTCAAAAATTTGCTTCCATCGAAAAAACCGGAGAACACAAAAAATTCTCTTCCAATGATATTACCCCAGAAGGCAAAAAATTCTTTTCCAACGAAATCTCCTGAGAACACAAATATTCGCTTCCATAGATATCATCCCAGAGCACAAAAAATTCGCTTCCAACGAAATCACCCTAGAACACAAAAATTCACTTTCAATGAAATCACCCGAGAATACAAAAATTTCACTTCCAACGGAGTAATCCCAGAGCACAAAAATTCGCTTCCAACAAAATTATCCTAGAACACAAAATTTCCCTTTTAACGAAATGACCTGAGAACACAAAAAATTCGCTTCCAACGATATTACCCCAGAAGACAAAAAATTGTTTTCAAACGAAATCTCATGAGAACACAAATATTCGCTTCCAAAGATATCATCCCAAAGCACAAAAAATTCGATTCTAATGAAATGACTCCAGAGAACCAAAAACACGCTTCCAACGAAATAACCCCCATCTTCAAAAATTTGCTTCCATCGAAAAAACCAGAGAACACAAAGAATTCTCTTCCAACGATATTACCCCAGAAGGCAAAAAATTCATTTCCAATGATATCTTCTGAGAACACAAATATTCGCTTCCAAAGATATCATCCCAGAGCACAAAAAATTTGCTTCCAACGAAATCACCCTAGAACACAATAATTCCCTTTCAACAAAATCACCCGAGAACACAAAAAATTCGCTTCCAAAGAATTCACCCCAGAACACAAATAATTCGCTTCCAACGAAATCACCCCAGAGCACAAAAAATTCGTTTCCAACGAAATGACTCCAGAGCACAGAAAACACGCTTCCAACGAAATGACCCCCTACTTCAAAAATTTGCTTCCATCGAAAAAAACGGAGAACACAAAAAATTCTCTTCCAACTATATTAACCCAGAAGACAAAAAATTCTTTTCCAACGAAATCTCCTGAAAATATAAATATTCGCTTCCAAAGATATCATCCCAGAGCACAAAAAATTCGCTTCCAACGAAATCACCCCAGAGCACAAAAAATTCGCTTCCAAAGAAATGACTCCAGAAAACACAGAAAACACGCTTCCAACGAAAGGATACCCTACTTCAAAAATTTGCTTCCATCGAAAAAAATGGAGAACACAAAAAATTCTCGTCCAAAGATATTACCCCAGAAGACAAAAAATTCTTTTCCAACGAAATCTCCTGAGAACACAAATATTAGTTTCTAAAGATAACATCCCAGTGCAAAAAAATCGCTTCCAACGAAATCACCCTAGAATGCAAAAATTCCCTTTCAACGAAATTACTTGAGAACCCAAAAAATTCGCTTCCAACGATTTTACCCCAGAAAACAAAAAATTCTTTTCCAACGAAATCTCCTGAGAACACAAATATTTGCTTCCAAAGATATCATCCCAGAGCACAAAAAATTCGCTTCCAACGAAATCACCGAAGAACGCAAAAATTCCCTTTTAAAGATATCACGCGAGAACACAAAAAATTCGCTTCCAAGGAAATTACTCCAGAACACAAAAAATTCGCTTGCAACGAAATCTCCTGAGAACACAAATATTCGATTCCAAAGAAATGAGCCCAAAGCACCAGAAATTTGATTCCAACGAAATGACTCCAGAGCACAGAAAACACGCTTCCAACGAAATGACCCACTACTTCAAAAATTTGCTTCCATCGAAAAAACCGGAGAACACAAAAAATTCTCTTCCAACGAAATTACCCCAGAAGACAAAAAAATTCTTTTCCAATGAAATCTCCTGGGAACACAAATATTCGCTTCCAATGATATAAGCCCAGAGCACAAAAAATTTGCTTCCAACGAAATCATCCCAGAGCACAGAAAATTTGCTTCCAACGAAATGACTCCAGAGCACAGAAAACATGCTTCCAATGAAATGACCCCCTACTTAAAAATTTGCTTCCATCAAAAAACCAGAGAAAACAAAAAATTCTCTTCCAACGATACTACCCCAGAAGACAAAAAATACTTTTCCAACGAAAACTCCTGAGAAGACAAATATTCGCTTCCAACGATATCACCCAAGAGTACAAAAAATTCGCTTCCAACCAAATGACTCCAGATCACAGAAAACACGCTTCCAACGAAATGACCCACTACTTCAAAATATTGCTTCCATCGAAAAAAGTAGAGAACACAACAAATTCTCTTCCAACGACATTACCCCAGAAGACCAAAAATTCTTTTTCAACGAAATTTCCTGAGAACACAAAAAATTCACTTGCAATGAAATCTCCTGAGAACACAAATATTCGCTTCCAACGAAATCACCCCAGAGAACAAAAAATTCGCTTCGAACAAAATGACTCCAGAGCACAGAAAACAAGCTTCCAACGAAATGACCCACTACTTCAAAAAATTGCTTCAATTTATAAAACTGGAGAACACAAAAAATTCTCTTCCAACGACATTACCCCAGAAGACAAAAAATTCTTTTCCAGAGAAATCTCCTGAGAACACAAAAAATTCACTTGCAACGAAATCACCCGAAAACACAAAAAATTCGTTTCCAACGAAATCACACCAGAGCACAAAATATTCGCTTCCAACGAAATGACTCCAGAGCACAGAAAACATGCTTCCAATGAAATGACCCCCTACTTCAAAAATTTGCTTCCATCGAAAAAACCAGAGAACACAAAAAATTCTCTTCCAAAGACATTACCCCAGAAGACAAAAAATTCTTTTCCAAAGAAATCTCCTGAGAAAATAAATATTTGCTTCCAAAGATATCATCCCAGAGCACAAAAAATTCGCTTCCAACGAAATCACCCTAGAACGCAAAAATTCCCTTTCAACGAAATCACCCGAGAACACAAAAAATTCGCTTCCAACAAAATGACTCTAGAATACAAAAAATTCGCTTGCAATGAAATCTCCTGAGAACACAAATATTCGCTTCCAACGAAATCACCCCAGAGCACAAAAAATTTGCTTCGAACAAAATGACTCCAGAGCACAGAAAACACGCTTCCAAAGAAATGACCCCCTACTTCAAAAATTTGCTTCCATCGAAAAAAATGGAGAACACAAAAAATTCTCGTCCAACGATATTACCCCAGAAGACAAAAAATTCTTTTCCAACGAAATCTCCTGAGAATATAAATCTTCGCTTCCGAAGATATCATCCCAGAGCACAAAAAATTCGCTTCCAATGAAATCACCCCAGAACACAAAAAATTAGCTTCCAACGAAATGACTCCAGAACACAGAAAACACGCTTCCAACGAAATGACACCCTACTTCAAAAATTTGCTTCCATCGAAAAAAATGAAGAACACAAAAAATTCTCGTCCAACGATATTACCCCAGAAGACAAAAAATTCTTTTCCAAGGAAATCTCCTGAGAATATAAATATTCGCTTCCAAAGATATCATCACAGAGCACAAAAAATTCGCTTCCAACGAAATCACCCTAAAAGGCAAAAATTCACTTTCAACGACATCACCCGAGAACACAAAAAATTCGCTTCCAACGAAATCACCCCAGAGCACAAATAATTCACTTCCAACGAAATCACTCCAGAGCACAGAAAACACGCTTCCAATGAAATGACCCCCTACTTAAAAAATTTGCTTTCATCGGAAAAACCGGAGAACAAAAAAATTTGGTTTCAACGAAATTACCCCACAACAGAAAAAATTCGCTTCCATCGAAATCACCCCAGAGAACAAAAAAGTCGCTTCCAATGAAATGACCTCAGATCACAGATAACACGCTTCCAACGAAATGACAATCTACTTCAAAAAATTGCTTCCATTGATTAAACCGGAGAACAGAAAAAATTCTCTTCCAACGACATTACCCCAGAAGACAAAAAATTCTTTTCCAACGAAATCTCCTGAGAACACAAATATTAGTTTCTAAAGATATCATCCCAGTGCAAAAAAAATCGCTTCCAACGAAATCACCCTAGAATGCAAAAATTCCCTTTCAACGAAATTATCCGAGAACCCAAAAAATTCGCTTCCAACGAAATCACCCCAGAGCACAAAAAATTCGCTTCCAACGAAATGACTCCAGAGCACAGAAAACACGCTTCCAACGAAATGACCCCCTACTTCAAAAAATTGCTTCCATCGAAAAAACCGGAGAACACAAAAAATTCTCTTCCAACGACATTACCCCAGAAGACAAAAAATTCTTTTCCAACGAAATCTCCTGAGAACACAAATATTCGCTTCCAAAGATATCATTCCAGAGCACAAAAAATTCGCTTCCAACAAAATCACCCTAGAACGCAAAAATTCCTTTTCAACGAAATCACCCGAGAACTCAAAAAATTCGCTTCCAACAAAATCACCCCAGAGCACAAAAAATTTGCTTCCAATGAAATGACTCCAGACAACAGAAAACATGCTTCCAACGAAATGACACCCTACTTCAAAAATTTGCTTCCATCGCAAAAACCGGAGAAGACAAAAAATTCTCTTCCAACAATATTACCCCAGAAGACAAAAAATTCTTTTCCAAGGAAATCTCCTGAAAACATAAATATTCGCTTCCAAAGATATCATCCCAGAGCACAAAAAATTTGCTTACAACGAAATTACCCTAGAACACAAAAATTCCCTGTCAAAGAAACCACCCGAGAACCCAAAAAATTCGCTTCCAAAGAAATTACTCCAGAACAAAAAAAAAAATTCGCTTGCAACGAAATCTCCAGAGAATACAAATATTCGCTTCCAAAGATATCATTCCAGAGCACAAAAAATCATTTCAATGAAATCTCCCTAGAACGCAAATATTCCCTTTCAACGAAATCACCCGATAACCCAAAAAATTCGCTTCCAACGAAATCATCCCAGAGCACAAAAAATTCGCTTCCAATGAAATCACCCTAGAACACAAAAACTCCCTTTCAACGAAATCACCCGAGAAAACAAAAAACTCACTTCCAACAAAATTACACCAGAACACAAAAAATTCGCTTTCAACGAAATTGTTCCAGAGCACAGAAAACATGTTTCCAACTAAATGACACGTTACTTCAAAATTTGTTTCCATCGAATAAACCGGAGAACACAAAAAATTCTCTTCCAACGACATTACCTCAGAAGACAAAAAATTCTTTCCAACAAAATCTCCTGAGAACACCAATATTCGCTTCCCACGAAATCACCCCAGAGCACAAAAAATTCATTTCCAAAGAAATGACTCCAGAGCACAGAAAACACACTTCCTACAAAATGACCCCCTACTTCAAAAATTTGCTTCCATCGAAAAAACCGGAGAACACAAAAAATTCTCTTCCAACGATATTACCCCAGAAGACAAAAAATCCTTTTCCAACGAAATCTCCTGAGAACACCAATATTCGCTTCCAAGGATATCATCCCAGAGCACAAAACATTCGATTCCAACAAAATTACACCAGAACACAAAAAATTGCTTGCAACGAAATCTCCTGAGAACACAAATATTCGCTTCCAAAGAAATCACCACAGAGCACCAAAAATTCGCTTCCAATGAAATGACTCCAGAGCACAGAAAACACGCTTCCAACGAAATGACCCCCTACTTCAAAAATTTGCTTCAATCGAAAAACCAGAGAACACAAAAAATTCTCTTTCAACGATATTACCCCAGAAGACAAAAAATTCGCTTCAAACGAAATCTCCTGAGAACACAAATATTAGCTTCCAAAGATATCATCCCAGAGAACAAAAAATTCGCTTCCAATGAAATCACCCTAGAACACCAAAAATTCCCTTTCAACGCAATCACCAGAGAACACAAAAAATTTTTGTCCAACAAAATTACCCCAGAATAGCAAAAATTATTTCCAACAAAATAAACCCAGAGCACAAAAAATCGCTTCCAACGAAATCACCCTAGAACACAAAAAAATCCTTTTCAACGAAATCACCAGAGAACACAAAAACTTTTCGTCCAACGAAATTACCACAGAACAGAAAATATTCGCTTCCAATGAAATCACCCAGAGCACAAAAAATTCCCTTCCAACGAAATGACTCCAGAGCACAGAAAACACGCTTCCAAAGAAATGACGCCCTACTTCAAAAATTTACTTCCATCGAAAAAACCGGAGAACAGAAAAAACTCGCTTGCAACGAAATCTTCTGAGAACACAAATATTCGCTTCCAACGAAATCACCCTAGAACTCAAAAAATTCGCTTCCAAAGAAATGACTCCAGAGCACAGAAAACACGCTTCCAACGAAATGATCCCATACTTCAAAAATTTGCTTCCATCGAAATCACCCGAGAACACAAATAATTCGCTTCCAACGAAACTACCCAAGAACACAAAAAATTCTTTTCCAACGAAATCTGAGAACACAAATGTTCGCTTCCAAAGAAATCACCCCAGAGCACAAAAAACTCATTTCCAACGAAATGAATCCAGAGCACTGAAAACACGAATCCAACGAAATGATACCATACTTCCAAAATTTGCTTCCATCGAAATCACCCAAGAACACAAAAAATTCTCTTCCAACGAAATTACCCCAAAACACAAAAAATTCGCTTCCACCAAAATCTCCTGAGAACACAAATATTCGCTTCCAAAGAAAACGTCCCAGAGCACAAAAAATTCGCTTCCAACGAAATCATCCTAGACCACAAAAAATTTCCTTTCAACGAAATCACCCGAGAACACAAAGAATTCGCTTCCAACGAAATCAACCCAGAGCAGAAATATTCGCTTGCAACGAAATGACTCCAGGGCACAGAAAACAAGCTTCTAACAAAATGACCCCCTACTTCAAATATTGGTTACATCGAAATCATCTGAGAACACAAAAAATTCGCTTCCAACGAAATTACCCCAGAACACAAAAAATTCGTTTGCAACTAAATCTCCAGAGAACACAAATATTCGCTTCCAACCAAATGACTGCAGAGCACAGAAAACACGCTTCCAAAGAAATGAACCGATATTTCAAAAATTTGCATCTATCGAAATCACCTGAGAACACAAAAAATTCGCTTCCCACAAAATGACCCCAGAACACTAAAAATTCACGGCCAAGGAAATCAACCAAGAACACAAAAAATTGGCTTCCAACGTAATACTCCAGAACACAAAAAATTCGCTCCCAACGAAATCACCCAAGAACACAAAAAATTCTCGTCCAAAAAATTACCCCAGAATAGAAAAAATTACTTCCAACCAAAACAACCCAAAGCAGAAAAACTTCGCTTCCAACAAAATCACCCTAGAACACAAAAATTTCCTTTCAACAAAATCACCCGAGAACACAAAAAATTCGCTTCCACCGAAATCACCCAGAGCACAAAAAATTCCCTTCCAACGAAATGACTCCAGAGCACAGAAAACACGCTTCCAAAGAAATGACCCCCTACTTCAAAAATTTGCTACCATCGAAATCACCCGAGAACACAACAAATTCGCTTGCAAAGAAATCTCCTGAGAACACAAATACTTGCTTCCAAAGATATCATCCCAGAGCACAAAAAATTCGCTTCCAACGAAATCACCCTAGAACACAAAAACTCCCTTTCAAAGAAATCACCCGAGAACACAAAATATTCACTTCCAACGAAATGACTCCAGAGCACAGAAAACATGCTTCCAACGAAATGACATACTACTTCAAAAAATTGCTTCCATCGAAAAAAGCGGAGAACACAAAAAATTCTCTTCCAACGACATTACCCCATAAGACAAAAAATTCTTTTGCAGCAAAATCTCCTGAGAACACAAATATTCCATTACAACCAAATCACCCCAGAGCACAAAAAATTCGCTTCCAACGAAATTACGCCAGAGCACAGAAAACATGCTTCCAATGAAATGACCCCTACTTCAAAAATTTGCTTCCATCGAAAAATCAGAGAACACAAAAATTCTATTCCAACGATATTACCCCAGAAGACAAAAAATTCTTTTTCAATGAAATTTCCTGAGAACACAAAAAATTCACTTGCAACGAAATCTCCTGAGAACACAAAATTCGTTTCAAAAGTAATCATCCCAGAGCACAAAAAAATCACTTCCAACAAAATCACCCCATAACACAAAAATTCCCATTCAACGAAATCACGCGAGAACACAAAAATTCGGTACCAACGAAATTACCCCAAAACACAAAAATTTGGTTGCAATGAAATCTCCTGAGAACACAAATATTCGCTTCCATCGAAATCACGCCAGAGAAGAAAAAATTCGCTTCCACCGAAATGACTCCAGAGCACAGAAAACCCGCTTCTAACGAAATGACCCCCCTACTTCAAAAATTTGCTTCGATCGAAAAAACTGGAGAACACAAATAATTCTCTTCCAACGACATTACCCCAGAAGACAAAAAATTCTTTTCCAATGAAATCTCCTGAGAACACAAATATTTGATTCCAAAGATATCATCCCAGAGCACAAAAAAATCATTTCAACAAAATCACCCTATACCGCACAAATTCCCTTTCAACGAAATCACCCGAGAACCCAAAAAATTCGCTTCCAAAGAAATGACTCCAGAGCACAGAAAACACTCTTCCAAAGAAATGACGCCCTACTTCAAAAATTTGCTTCCATCGAAAAAAATGGAGATCACAAAAAATTCTCGTCCAACGATATTACCCCAGAAGACAAAAAATTCTTTTCCAACGAAATCTCCTGAGAATATAAATATTTGCTTCCAAAGATATCATCCCAGAGCACAAAAAATTCGCTTCCAATGAAATCACCGCAGAGCACAAAGAATTCGCTTCCAACGAAATGACTCCAGAACACAGAAAACACGCTTCCAACGAAATGACACCCTACTTCAAAAATTTGCTTCCATCGAAAAAAATGAAGAACACAAAAAATTCTCGTCCAACGATATTACCCCAGAAGACAAAAAATTCTTTTCCAACGAAATCTCCTGAGAATATAAATATTCGCTTCCAAAGATATCATCACAGAGCACAAAAAATTCGCTTCCAACGAAATCACCCTAGAATGCAAAAATTCACTTCCAACGAAATACCCCGAGAACACAAAAAATTCGCTTCCAAAGAAATGACTCCAGAGCACAGAAAAAATGCTTCCAACGAAATGACACCCTACTTCAAAATTTGCTTCCATCGAAAAAACCGGAGAACACAAAAATTCTCTTCCAACGACATTACCCCAGAGGACAAAAAATTCTTTTCCAACGAAATCTCCTGAGAACACAAATATTTTCTTTCAAAGATATCATGCCAGAGCACAAAAAATTCGCTTCCAACGAAATCACCCAAGAACGCAAAAATTCCCTTTTAAAGATATCACGCGAAAACACAAAAAATTCGCTTCCAAGGAAATTACTCCAGAACACAAAAAATTCGCTTGCAAAGAAATCTCCTGAGAACACAAATATTCGATTCCAAAGAAAGGAGCCCAGAGCACCAGAAATTTGATTCCAACGAAATGACTCCAGAGCACAGAAAACACGCTTCCAACGAAATGACCCACTTCAAAAATTTGCTTCCATCGAAAAAACCGGAGATCACAAAAAATTCTCTTCCTACGATATTACCCCAAAAGACAAAAAATTTTTTTCCAAAGAAATCTCCTGAGCACACAAATATTCGCTTCCAAAGATATCATCACAGAGCACAAAAAATTCGCTTCCAACGAAATCACCCAAGAACGCAAAAATTCCCTTTCAAAGAAATCACGCGAGAACACAAAAAATTCGCTTCCAAGGAAATTACTCCAGAACACAAAAAATTTGCTTGCAACGAAATCTCCTGAGAACACAAATATTCGATTCCAAAGAAAGGAGCCCAGAGCACCAGAAATTTGATTCCAACGAAATGACTCCAGAGCACAGAAAACACGCTTCCAACGAAATGACCCACTTCAAAAATTTGCTTCCATCGACAAAACCGGAGATCACAAAAAATTCTCTTCCAACGACATTACCCCAGAAGACAAAAAATTCTTTTCCAACGAAATCTCCTGAGAACACATAGATTCGCTTCTAATGATATCAGCCCAGAGCACAAAAAATTTGCTTCCAATGAAATCACCCCAGAGCACAGAAAATTCGCTTCCAACGAAATGACTCCAGAGCACAGAAAACATGCTTCCAATGAAATGACCCCCTACTTAAAAATTAGCTTCCATCAAAAAACCAGAGAAAACAAAAAATTGTCTTCCAACGATACTACCCCAGAAGACAAAAAATACTTTTCCAACGAAATCTCCTGAGAAGACAAATATTCGCTTCCAACGATATCACCCCAGAGTACAAAAAATTCGCTTCCAACCAAATGACTCCAGATCACAGAAAACACGCTTCCAACGAAATGACCCACTATTTCAAAATATTGCTTCCATCGAAAAAAGTGGAGAACACAAAAAATTCTCTTCCAACGACATTACCCCAGAAGACCAAAAATTCTTTTCCAAAGAAATCTCCTGAGAACACAAAAAATTCCCTTTCAACGAAATCACCGAGAACACAAAAAATTCGCTTCCAACGAAATGACACCAGAATACAAAAAATTCGCTTGCAATGAAATCTCCTGAGAACACAAATATTCGCTTCCAACGAAATCACCCAAGAAAACAAAAAATTCGCTTCAAACAAAATGACTCCAGAGCACAGAAAAAAAGCTTCCAACGAAATGACCCACTACTTCAAAAAATTGCTTCAATTGATAAAACCGGAGAACACAAAAAATTCTCTTCCAACGACATTACCCCAGAAGAAAAAAAATTCTTTTCCAAAGAAATCTCCTGAGAACACAAAAAATTCACTTGCAACGAAATCACCCGAAAACACAAAAAATTCGTTTCCAACGAAATCACACCAGAGCACAAAAAATTCGCTTCCAACGAAATGACTCCAGAGCACAGAAAACATGCTTCCAATGAAATGACCCCCTACTTCAAAAATTTGCTTCCATCGAAAAAACCAGAGAACACAAAAAATTCTCTTCCAAAGACATTACCCCAGAAGACAAAAAATTCTTTTCCAAAGAAATCTCCTGAGAACATAAATATTTGCTTCCAAAGATATCATCCCAGAGCACAAAAAAATCGCTTCCAATGAAATCACCCTAGAACGCAAAAATTCCCTTTCAACGAAATCACCCGAGAACACAAAAAATTCGCTTCCAAAGAAATGACTCCAGAATACAAAAAAATTCGCTTGCAATGAAATCTCCTGAGAACACAAATATTCGCTTCCAACGAAATCACCCCAGAGCACAAAAAATTAGCTTCCAACGATATGACTCCAGAGCACAGAAAACACGCTTCCAAAGAAATGACCCCCTACTTCAAAAATTTGCTTCCATCGAAAAAAATGGAGAACACAAAAAATTCTCGTCCAACGATATTACCCCAGAAGACAAAAAATTCTTTTCCAACGAAATCTCCTGAGAATATAAATCTTCGCTTCCAAAGATATCATCCCAGAGCACAAAAAATTCGCTTCCAATGAAATCACCCCAGAGCACAAAAAATTCGCTTCCAACGAAATGACTCCAGAACACAGAAAACACGCTTCCAACGAAATGACACCCTACTTCAAAAATTTGCTTCCATCGAAAAAAATGGAGAACACAAAAATTTCTCGTCCAACGATATTACCCCAGAAGACAAAAAATTCTTTTCCAAGGAAATCTCCTGAGAATATAAATATTCGCTTCCAAAGATATCTTCCCAGAGCAAAAAAAAATTGCTTACAACGAAATTACCCTAGAATGCAAAAATTCACTTTCAAAGAAACCACCCGAGAACCCAAAAAATTCGCTTCCAAAGAAATTACTCCAGAACAAAAAAAATTCGCTTGCAACAAAATCTCCAGAGAACACAAATATTCGCTTCCAAAGATATCATCCCAGAGCACAAAAAATCATTTCAGTGAAATCTCCCTATAACGCAAAAATTCCCTTTCAACGAAATCACCCGATAACCCAAAAAATTCGCTTCCAAAGAAATCACCCCAGAGCACAAAAAATTCGCTCCAACGAAATCATCCTAGAACACAAAAACTCCCTTTCAACGAAATCACCCGAGAAAACAAAAAATTTGCTTCCAACAAAATTACACCAGAACACAAAAAATTCGCTTTCAACGAAATTGTTCCAGAGCACAGAAAACATGCTTCCAAATAAATGACACGTTACTTCAAAATTTATTTCCATCGAAAAAACCGGAGAACACAAAAAATTCTCTTCCAACGACATTACCCCAGAACACAAAAAATTCTTTTCCAACAAAATCTCCTGAGAACACCAATATTCACTTCCAAAGATATCATCCCAGAGCACAAAAAATTCGCTTCCAACAAAATTACACCAGAACACAAAAAATTCGCTTGCAATGAAATCTCCTGAGAACACAAATATTCGCTTCCAAAGAAATCACCCCAGAGCACCAAAAATTCGCTTCCAACGAAATTATTCCAGAGCACAGAAAACATGCTTCGAACGAAATGACACGCTACTTCAAAATTTGTTTCCATCGAAAAAAACGGAGAACACAAAAAATTCTCTTCCAACGACATTACCCCAGAAGACAAAAAATTCTTTTCCAATGAAATCTCCTGAGAACACAAATATTCGCTTCCCAAGAAATCACACCAGAGCACAAAAAATTCATTTCCAAAGAAATGACTCCAGAGCACAGAAAACACACTTCCAACGAAATGACCCCCTACTTCAAAAATTTGCTTCCATCGAAAAAACCGGAGAACACAAAAAATTCTCTTCCAACGATATTACCCCAGAAGACAAAAAATCCTTTTCCAACGAAATCTCCTGAGAACACCAATATTCACTTCCAAAGATATCATCCCAGAGCACAAAACATTCGCTTCCAACAAAATTACACCAGAACACAAAAAATTGCTTGCAACGAAATCTCCTGAGAACACAAATATTCGCTTCCAAAGAAATCACCACAGAGCACCAAAAATTCGCTTCCAATGAAATGACTACAGAGCACAGAAAAGATGCTGCCAACGAAATGACACCCTATTTCAAAATTTGCTTCCATCGAAAAAACCGGTGAACACAAAAAATTCTCTTCCAACGATATTACCCAGGAAAACAAAAAATTCTTTTCCAACGAAATGTGCCGAGAACACGAATATTCGCTTCCAAATATATCATCCCAGAGCACATAGAATTCGCTTCAAACGAAATCACCCTAGAACACAATTATTCCCTTTCAAAGAAATAACCCGAGAACCCAAAAAATTCGCTTCCAAATAAATTACTCCAGAATACAAAAATTCGCTTGCAACGAAATCTCCAGAGAACACAAATATTCGCTTCCAACAAAATCACCCCAGAGCACAAAAAATTCGCTTCCAACGACATGACTCCAGAGCACAGAAAACACTCTTCCAACAAAATGACCCCATAATTCAAAATTTGCTTCCATCGAAAAGACCGGAGAACACAAAAAATTCTCTTCTAACGATATTACCCCAGAGGACAAAAAATCCTTTTCCAATGAAATCTCCTGAGAACACAAATATTCCCTTCCAAGGATATCATCCCAGAGCACAAAAAATTCGCTTCCAATGAAATCACCCTAGAACACAAAAATTCCCTTTCAAAAAAATCACCAGAGAACACAAAAATTCGCTTCCAATGAAATCACCCTAGAACATAAAAATTCCCTTTCAAAAAAATCACCCGAGAACACAAAAAATTCGCTTCCAACGAAATCACCCCAGAGCACAAAAAATTAGCTTCCAAAGAAATGACTCCAGAACACAGAAAACACCCATCGAACGAAATGACCCCCCTATTCTAAAATTTGCTTCCATCGAAAAAATCGGAGAACACAAAAAATTCTCTTCCAACGATATTACCCCAGAAGACAAAAAATTCTTTTCCAATGAAATCTCCTGAGAACACAAATATTGGCTTCCAATCTTATCATCCCAGAGCACAAAAAATTTGCTTCCAAAGAAATCACCGTAGAACACAAAAATTCTCTTCCAATGAAATCACATAAGAACACCAAAAATTCGCTTGCAACGAAATCTCCTGAGAACACAAATGTTCGCTTCCAACGAAATCACCACAGAGTACAAAAAATTCGCTTCCAACAAAATGACTCCACAGCACAGAAAACATGCTTCCAACGAAATGACCCTCTACTTCAAAAATTTGCTCCATCGAAAAGACTGGAAAACACAAAAAATTCGTTTCTAACTTAATTACACCAGAACACAAAAAATTCGCTTCCAAAGAAATGTCCCGAGAACACAAATATTCGCTTCCAAAGATATCATCCCAGAGCACAAAAACTTCGCTTCCAAAGAAATCACCCTAGAACACAAAAATTCCCTTTCAACGAAATCACCAGAGAAAACAAAAAATTCGATTCCAAAGAAATCACCCCAGAACAGAAAAAATTAGCTTGCAATGAAATCTCCTGAGAGCACAAATATTCGCTTCCAACGAAATCACCCCAGAGCACAAAAAATTTGCTTCCAACGAAATGACTCCAGGGCACAGAAAACACGCTTCCAACGAAATGACCCCATACTTCAAATATTTGCTTCCATCGAAAAGACCGGAGAACACAAAAAATTCTTTTCTAAGTATATTACACCAGAAGACAAAAAATTCTTTTCCAACGAAATCTCCTGAGAACACAAATATTTGCTTCCAAGGATAATCCCAGAGCACAAAAAATTCGCTTCCAATGAAATCACCCTAGAACACAAAAATTCCCTTTCAAAAAAATCACCCGAGAACACAAAAAATTCGCTTCCAACGAAATCACCCCAGAGCACAAAAAATTAGCTTCCAAAGAAATGACTCCAGAACACAGAAAACACCCATCCAACGAAATGACCCTCTACTTCTAAAATTTGCTTCCATCGAAAAAATCGGAGAACACAAAAATTTATCTTCCAACGATATTACCCCAGAAGATAAAAAATTCTTTTCCAATGAAATCTCCTGAGAACACAAATATTCGCTTCCAAGGATATCATCCCAGAGCACAAAAAATTCGTTTCCAACGAAATCACCCTAGAACACAACAATTCCCTTTCAAAGAAATCACCCGAGAACAGAAAAAATTTGCTTCCAACGAAATCACCCCAGAGCACAAAAAATTAGCTTCCAAAGAAATGACTTCAGAACACAGAAAACACTCAACCAAGGAAATGACCCCCTACTTCTAAAATTTGCTTCCATCGAAAAAACCGGAGAACACAAAAAATTCTCTTCCAACGATCTTAATCCAGAAAACAAAAAATTCTTTTCCAATGAAATCTCCTGAGAAAAAAAATATTCGCTTCCAAAGATATCATCCCAGAGCACAAAAAATTCGCTTCCAAAGAAATCACCCTAGAACACAAAAATTCCCTTCCAACGAAATCACCCCAGAACACCAAAAATTCGCATACAACGAATACTCCTGAGAACACAAATATTCGCTTCCAATGAAATCATCCCAGAGCACAAAAAATTCGCATCCAACGAAATCACACTAGAACACAAAAATTCCCTTTCAACGAAATCACCCGAGAACACAAAAAATTCGCTTCCAAAAAAATCACCCCAGAACACAAAAAATTTGCTTGCAATGAAATCTCCTGAGAACACAAATATTCGCTTCCAACGAAATCACCCCAGAGCACAAAAAATTAGCTTCCGACGAAATGACTCCTGAGCACAGAAAACACGCTTCCAACGAAATTACCAAAGAACAGAAAAAATTTCCTTCCATCGAAATCACCCCAGAACACAAAAAATTCGCTTCCAACGAAATCATGCTAGAACACAAAAAATTAGCTTTCAACGAAATCACCCGAGAACACAAAAAATTCGCATCCTATGAAATTACCCCAGTAGACAAAAAATTCACTTCCAACGAAATCACTCCAGAACAGAAAAAAATCGCTTCCAACGAAATTACCCCCGAAGACAAAAATTTCTTTTCCAACGAAATCTCCTGAGAACACAAAATTCGCTTCCCAAGAAAACATCCCAGAGCACAAAAAATTCGCTTCCAACGAAATCACCATAGAACACAAAAATTCCCTTTCACAAAATCACCCGAGAACACAAAAAATTCGCATCCAACGAAATCACACTAGAACACAAAAATTCCCTTTCAACGAAATCACCCGAGAACCCAAAAAATTCGGTTCCACCAAAATTACCCCAGAACACAAAAAATTCGCTTGCAATGAAATCTTCTGAGAACACAAATATTCGCTTCCATCGAAATCACCCTAGAGCACAAAAAATTCGCTTCCAACGAAATCACCACAGAGTACAAAAAATTCGCTTTCAACGAAATGACTCCAGAGTACAGAAAACATGCTTCCAAAGAAATGACCCCCTACTTCAAAAATTAGCTTCCTTCGAAAAAACCGGAGAACACAAAAAATTCTCTTCCAACGATATTACCCCAGAAAACAAAAAATTCTTTTGCAACGAAATCTCCTGAGAACACAAATATTCGCTTCCAAAAAATCATCCTAGAGCAAAAAAAAAAAAATCATTTCAACGAAATCACCCTAGAACGCAGAAATTCCCTTTCAAGGAAATCACCCGAGAACACAAAAAAATGGCTTCAACGAAATGACTCCAGAGCATAGAAATCATGCGTCCAAGGAAATGACACCCTACTTCAAAATTTGCTTCCATCCAAAAAACCGGAGAACACAAAAAATTCGCTTCAAACGACATTACCCCAGAAGACAAAAAATTCTTTTCCAACGAAATCTCCTGGGAACACAAATATTCTCTTCCAAAGATATCATGCCAGAACACAAAAAAATCATTTCAAAGAAATCACCCCAGAACACAAAAATTCCCTTTCAACAAAATCACCCGAGAACCCAAAAAAATCACTTCCAACGAAATCACCTCAGAGCACAAAAAATTTGCTTCCAACGATGTCTCCAGAGCACAGAAAACACGCTTCCAACGAACTGACCCCCTACTTCAAAAATTTGTTTCCATCGAAAAAACAGGAGAACACAAAAAATTCTCTTCCAACGATATTACCCCAGAAGACAAAAAATTCTTTTCCAAAGAAATCTCCTGAGAACACAAATATTCGCTTCCAAAGATATCATCCCAGAGCACAAAAAATTCGCTTCCAATGAAATCACCCTAGAACGCAAAAATTCCCTTTCAAGGAAATCACCCGAGAACACAAAAAATTCGCTTCCAACGAAATTACCCCAGAACACAAAAAATTCGCTTCCAACGAAATTTCCTGAGAACACAAATATTCGCTTCCAAAGATATCATCTCAGAGCACAAAAAATTCTCTTTGAACGAAATCACCCTAGAACACAAAAATTCCCTTTCAACGAAATCACCCGAGAAAAGAAAAAATTCGCTTCCAAAGAAATTACTCCAGAACACAAAAAATTCGCTTGCAACGAAATCTCCTGAGAACACAAATATTCGCTTCCAACGATATCATCTCAGAGAAAAAAAATTCGTTTCCAACGAAATTACCCCAGAACACAAAAAATTCACTTGCAACGAAATCTCCTGAGAACACAAATATTCGCTTCCAACGAAATCACAACAGAGCACAAAAAATTCGCTTCCAACGAAATGACTGCAGAGCACAGAAAACACGCTTCCAACGAAATGACCCAATACTTCAAAAATTTCCTTCCATCGAAACAACTGGAGAACACAAAAAATTCTCTTCCAACGATATTACCCCAGAAGACAAAAAATTCTTTTCCAATGAAATATCCTGAGAACACAAATATTCGCTTCCAACGATATCATCTCAGAGCACAAAAAATTTGCTTCCAACGAAATGACTCCAGAGCACAGAAAACATGCTTCCAAACAAATGAGCCCCTACTTAAAAAATTTGCTTTCATCGGAAACACCGGAGAACACAAAAAATTCGCTTCGAACGATATTACCCCAGAACACAAAAAATTCGCTTGCAACGAAATTTCCTGAGAATACAAATATTCGCTTCCAAAGATATCATCCCAGAGCACAAAAAATTCGATTCCAACGAAATCACCCAAGAATGCAAAAATTCCCTTTCAACGAAATCACCCGAGAACACAAAAAATTCGCTTCCAACGAAATTACCCCAGAACACAAAAAATTCACTTGCAACGAAATCTCCTGAGAACACAAATATTCGCTTCCAACGAAATCACAAAAAAAGCACAAAAAATTCACTTCCAACGAAATGACTCCAGAGCACAAAAAAATCGCTTCCAATGAAATCACCCTAGAACGCAAATATTCCCTTTCAACGAAATCACCGGAGACCCAAAAAATTCGCTTCCAACGAAATCACCCTAGAAAGCAAATATTCCCTTTCAACGAAATCACCCGAGACCCAAAAAATTGGCTTCCAACGAAATCACCCCAGAGCACAAAAAATTTGCTTCCAATGAAATGACTGTTGAGCACAGAAAACACGCTTCCAAAGAAATGACCCCCTATTTCAAATATTTGCTTCCATCGAAAACCCGGAGAACACAAATCATTCTCTTCCAATGATATTACCCGAGAAAACAAAAAATTCTTTTCCAACGAAATCTCCTGAGAACACAAATATTCGCTTCCAAAGATATCATCCCAGAGCCCAAAAAATCATTTCAACGAAATCAACCTAGAACGCAAAAATTCCCTTTCAAGGAAATCACCCGAGAACACAAAAAAATTCGCTTCACCGAAATGACTCCAGAGCACAGAAATCATGCTTCCAACGAAATGACACCCTACTTCAAAATTTGCTTCCATCCAAAAAACCGGAGAACACAAAAAATTCGCTTCAAACGACATTACCCCAGGAGACAAAAAATTCTTTTCCAACGAAATCTCCTGGGAACACAAATATTCTCTTCCAAAGATATCATCCCAGAACACAAAAAAAAATCATTTCAACGAAATCACCCCAGAACACAAAAATTCCCTTTCAACAAAATCACCCGAGAACCCAAAAAATTCGCTTCCAACGAAATCACCTCAGAGCACAAAAAATTTGCTCCCAACGAAATGACTCCTGAGCACAGAAAACGCGCTTCCAACGAAATGACCCTGTACTTCAAAAAATTGCTTCCATCGTAAAAACCGGAGAACACAAAAAATTCTGTTCCAACGATATTACCCCAGAAGACAAAATTCTTTTCCAATGAAATCACCTGAGAACACAAATATTCGCTTCCAAAGATATCATCCAAGAGCACAGAAAATTCGCTTCCAACGATATCACCCTAGAACACAAAAATTCCCTTTCAAAGAAATCACGTGAGAACACAAAAATTCGCTTCCAACAAAATTTCCCCAGAGCACAAAAAATTCGCTTCCAAAGAAATGACTCCTGAGCACAGAAAACACGCTTCCAACGAAATGACCCCTACTTCAAAAATTTGCTTCCATCGAAAAAACCGGAGAACATAAAAAATTCGCTTCCAACGATATTACCCCAGAAGACCAAAAATTCTTTTCCAAAGAAATCTAATGAGAACACAAATATTCTCTTCCAAAGATATCATCCCAGAGCACATAAAAATCATTTCAACGAAATCACCCCAGAACACAAAAATTTCCTTTCAAAGAAATCACGCGAGAACACAAAAAATTCGCTTCTAACGAAATCACCCTAGAGCACAAAAAATTCGCTTCCAACGAAATCACCCTAGAATACAAAAATTCCCTTTCAATGAAATCACCCGAGAACACAAAAAATTCGCTACCAACGAACAGACTCCAGAGCACAGAAAACACACTTCCAACGAAATGACCCCCCTCCTTCAAAAATTTGCTTCAATCAAACAAACCGGAGAACACAAAAAAATTCATTTCCAAAGAAATGACCCCAGAACACAAAAAAATTCGCTTCCAACGAAATCTTCTGTGAACACAAATATTCACTTCTAAAGAAATCATCCCAGAGCACAAAAAAATCGCTTCCAACAAAATCACCCTCGAACATAAAAAATTTCCTTTCAAAGAAATCACCCGAGAACACAAAAAATTCACGTCCAACGAAATTCCCCCAGAACACAAGATATTCGCTTCCAACGAAATTACCCTAGAACACACAAATTTCGCTTCCAACAAAATCACCCCAGAGCACAAAAAATTCTCTTCCAATGAAATGACTCCAGAGCACAGAAAACACGCTTCCAAGGAAATGATCCCATACTTCAAAAATTGGCTTCCATCGAAATCACCCGAGAACACAAAAAATTCACTTCCAACGAAATTATCCCAGAACACAGAAAATGCGCTACCAACGAAATCACCCCAGAGCACAAAAAATTCGCTTACAACGAAATGACCCCAGAACACAAAAAATTCCCCTTCTAGGAAATCACACGAGAACACAAAAAATTCGCTTCTAACGAAATCACTCCAGAGGACAAAAAATCGCTTCTATCGAAATGACTCCAGAGCACAGAAAACACGCTTCCAACGAAATGACCCCCTCCTTCAAAAATTTGCTTCCATCAAACAAACCAGAGAACACAAAAAATTCATTTCCAAAGAAATGACCCCAGAACACAAAAAATTCTCTTCCAATGAAATCTTCTGAGAACACAAATATTCACTTCTAAAGAAATCATCCCAGAGCACAAAAAATTCGCTTCCAACAAAATCACCCTAGAACACAAAAAATTCCCTTTCAACGAAATCACCCGAGAATACAAAAAATTCGCTTTCAACGAAATCACCCTAGAACATAAAAAATTCGCTTCCATCGAAATCACCATAGAAGACAAAAAATTCGCTTCCAACGAAATCACCCCAGAGCAAAAAAAATTCGCTTCCAACGAAATGACTCCAGAGCTCCGAAAACATGCTTCCAACGAAATGACCTCCTACTTCAAAAATGTACTTCCATCGAAAAAAACGGAGAACAGAATAAATTCACTTGCAACGAAATCTTCTGAGAACACAAGTATTCCCTTCCAACGAAATCTCCCCAGAACACAAAATATTCGCTTCCAACGAAATCACTCCAGAACACAAAAAATTCGCTTCCAACGAAATGAAGCCAGAACACAAAAAATTCCCTTTCAAGGAAATCACCCGAGAACACAAAAAATTCGCTTCCAACGAAATCACCCCAGAGGACAAAAAATTCGCTTCCAACGAAATGACTCCAGAGCACAGAAAACACGCTTCCAACGAAATGACCGCCTCCTTCAAAAATTTGCTTCCATCAAACAAACCGGAGAACACAAAAAATTCATTTCCAAAGAAATGACCCCAGAACACAAAAAAATCTGCTTCCAACGAAATCTTTTGAGAACACAAATATTCACTTCTAAAGAAATCATCCCAGAGCACAAAAAAATTCGTTTCCAATAAAATCACCCAAGAACATAAAAAATTTCCTTTCAAAGAAATCACCCGAGAACACAAAAAATTCACGTCCAACGAAATTACCCTAGAACACAAAAATTTCGCTTCCAACAAAATCACCCAGACCACAAAAATTCTCTTCCTATGACATGACTCCAGAGCATAGAAAACACGCTTCCAAGGAAATGATCCCATACTTCAAAAATTGGCTTCCATCGAAATCACCCGAGAACACAAAAAATTCACTTCCAACGAAATTATCCCAGAACACAGAAAATGTGCTACCAACGAAATCATATTAGAGCACAAAAAATTCGCTTCCAACGAAATGACTCCAGAGCACAGAAAACACGCTTCCAACGAAATGACTCCCTACTTCAAAAATTTGCTTCCATCCAAAAGTCGTGAGAGCACAAAAATTTCTATTCCATCGAAATTACCCCAGAACACAACAAATTCGCTTCCAATGAAATCTCCTGAAAACAAAAATATTCGCTTCCAAAGAAAACATCCCAGAACACAAAAAATTCGCTTCCAAAAAAATGACTCCAGAGCACAGAAAACACGCTTCCAATGAAGTGACTCCAGAACACAAAAAATTCGCTTTCAACGAAATCACCCTAGATCATAAAAAATTCGCTTCCATCGAAATCACCATAAAAGACAAAAAAAATCGCTTCCAACCAAATCACTCCAGAGCACAAAAAATTTGCTTCCAACGAAATCACCCTAGAACATATAAAATTCCCTTTCAATGAAATTACCCCAGAACACAAAAAATTCGCTTGCAACACAATCTCCTGAGAACACAAATATTCGCTTCCAAAGAAAACATCCCAGAGCACAAAAAATTCGCTTCCAACGAAAATACCCCAGAACAAAAAAAAATTGGCTTCCAATGAAATCAACCAAGAACACAAAAAATTTGCTTCCATCGAAATCACCCGAGAACAGAAAAAATTTGCTTCTAACGAAATCACCCGGGAACACAAATATTAGCTTCCAATGAAATCACCCTAAAACCAAAAAATTCTTTTCCAACGAAATCTCCTGAGAACACAAATATTCGCTTCCAAAGAAATCACCCCAGAGCACCAAAAATTCGCTTCCAACGTAATTACCCTAAGGAAAAAAATTTCACTTTCAACGAAATCACCTGAGAACACAAAAAATTCGTGTCCAATGAAATCAACCCAGAACACAAAAAATTCGCATCCAAAGAAATCACTCAGAACACAAAAATTTCCCTTCCAACGAAATGACTCCAAAACACAGAAAACACGCTTCCAATGAAATCACCCCAGAGCACAAAAAATTCGCTTCCAATGAAATCAACCTAGAACACAAAAAATTTGCTTCTATCCAAATCACCTGAGAACAGAAAAAATTCGCTTCCAAAGAAATTACCCCAGAATACAAAAAATTCGCTTCCATCAAAATCCCCGCAGAGCACAAAAAAAATTGCTTCCAAAGAAATCACTCTAGAACACAAAAAATTCGCTTCCAACAAAATCACACCAGAACACAAAAAATTTTCTTCCAAGGAAATGACTCCAATGCACAGAAAACATGCTTCCAACGAAATCACCCCATACTTCAAAAAAAATCACTTTCAACAAAATTGCCCCAGATCACAAAAAATTCTCTTCCAACGAAATCAACCCAGAACACAAAATATTCGCTTCCATCAAAATCACCCCAGAACACAAAAAATTCGCTTCCATCGAAATCACCCCAGGAAACAAAAAATTCGATTTCAAAGTAATTACCCCAGAACACAAAAATTGCTTCTATTGAAATTACCCCAGAACACAAAAAATTCACTTCCAAAGAAATCACCACAGAACACAAAAATTTTGCATCCAACGAAATGACTCCAGAGCACAGAAAAAAGGCTTCCAACAAAATGACCTACTACTTCAAAAACTTGCTTCCATCGAAAAAAAAGGAGAAAACAAAAAATTCTCTTCCAACGATATTACCCCAGAATACATAAAATTCTTTTCCAACGAAATCTCCTGAGTACACAAATATTCGCTTTCAAAGATATCATCCCAGATACAAAAATTCGCTTCCAACAAAATTACCCCAGAACACAAAAAATTCGCTTGCAAAGAAATGTCCTGAGAAGACAAATATTCGCTTCCAAAGAAATCACCCAAGAGCACAAAAAATTCGCTTCCAACAAAATCACACCAAGCACAAAAAATTCGCTTTCAACGAAATCACCCCAGAACACAAAATATTCGCTTCCATCAAAATCACCCCAGAACACAAAAATTCACTTCCATGAAATTGCCCCAGAACACAAAAAATTCGCTCGAAAAGAAATGTCCTGAGAAGACAAATATTCGCTTCCAAAGAAATCACCCCAGAGCACAAAAAATTCGCTTCCAACAAAATCACACCAAGCACAAAAAATTCGCTTTCAACGAAATGAGCCCATACTTCAAAAATTTGCTTCCATCGAAATCACCTAAGAAAACAAAAAATTCGCTTCCAACGAAATTACCCCAGAACACAAAAATTCGCTTCCAACGAAATCACCCCAGAACACAAAATAATTTGATTCCAAAGAAATGACTCCAGAGCACAGAAAACACGCTTCCAACAAAATGACCTACTACTTCAAAAACTTGCTTCCATCGAAAAAAAAGGAGAAAACAAAAAATTCTCTTCCAACGATATTACCCCAGAAGACAAAAAATTCGCTTCCAACTAAATCTCCTGAGAACACAAATATTCGCTTCCAAAAATATCATCCCAGAGCACAAAAAATTCGCTTCCAACGAAATCACTCTAGAACGCAAAAATTCCCTTTCAACGAAATCACCCGAGAACACAAAAAATTTGCTACCAACGAAATCACCCCAGAGCACAAAAATTCGCTTCCAACGAAATGACTCCAGAGCACAGAAAACACGCTTCCAACGAAATGACCCCGTATTTCAAAAATATGCTTCCATCGAAAAAACCGGAGAACACAAAAAATTCTCTTCCAACGATATTACCCCAGAAGACAAAAAATTCTTTTCTAACAAAATCTCCTGAGAACACAAATATTCGCTTCCAACGAAATCACCCCAGAGCACAAAAAACACGTTTCCAGCTAAATGACTCCAGGGCACAGAAAACACGCTTCCAACGAAATGACCCCATACTTCAAAAACTTGCTTCCATCGAAATCACCCGAGAACACAAAAAATTCGCTTCCAAAGATATTACCCCAGACCAAAAAAATTCATTTTCAACGAAATCTCCTGAGAACACAAATATTCGCTTTCAAAGATATCATCCCAGAGCACAAAAAATTTGCTTCCAAAGAAATCACCACAGAACACAAAAATTTTGCATCCAACGAAATGACTCCAGAGCACAGAAAACACGCTTCCAACAAAATGACCTACTACTTCAAAAACTTGCTTCCATCGAAAAAAAAGGAGAAAACAAAAAATTATCTTCCAACGATATTACCCCAGAAGACAAAAAATTCGCTTCCAACTAAATCTCCTGAGAACACAAATATTCGCTTCCAAAAATATCATCCCAGAGCACAAAAAATTCGCTTCCAACGAAATCACTCTAGAACGCAAAAATTCCCTTTCAACGAAATCACCCGAGAACACAAAAAATTTGCTACCAACGAAATCACCCCAGAGCACAAAAATTCGCTTCCAACGAAATGACTCCAGAGCACAGAAAACACGCTTCCAACGAAATGACCCCGTATTTCAAAAATATGCTTCCATCGAAAAAACCGGAGAACACAAAAAATTCTCTTCCAACGATATTACCCCAGAAGACAAAAAATTCTTTTCTAACAAAATCTCCTGAGAACACAAATATTCGCTTCCAACGAAATCACCCCAGAGCACAAAAAACACGTTTCCAGCTAAATGACTCCAGGGCACAGAAAACACGCTTCCAACGAAATGACCCCATACTTCAAAAACTTGCTTCCATCGAAATCACCCGAGAACACAAAAAATTCGCTTCCAAAGATATTACCCCAGACCAAAAAAATTCATTTTCAACGAAATCTCCTGAGAACACAAATATTCGCTTTCAAAGATATCATCCCAGAGCACAAAAAATTTGCTTCCAAAGAAATCACCACAGAACACAAAAATTTTGCATCCAACGAAATGACTCCAGAGCACAGAAAACACGCTTCCAACAAAATGACCTACTACTTCAAAAACTTGCTTCCATCGAAAAAAAAAGGAGAAAACAAAAAATTCTCTTCCAACGATATTACCCCAGAAGACAAAAAATTCGCTTCCAACTAAATCTCCTGAGAACACAAATATTCGCTTCCAAAAATATCATCCCAGAGCACAAAAAATTCGCTTCCAACGAAATCACTCTAGAACGCAAAAATTCCCTTTCAACGAAATCACCCGAGAACACAAAAAATTTGCTACCAACGAAATCACCCCAGAGCACAAAAATTCGCTTCCAACGAAATGACTCCAGAGCACAGAAAACACGCTTCCAACGAAATGACCCCGTATTTCAAAAATATGCTTCCATCGAAAAAACCGGAGAACACAAAAAATTCTCTTCCAACGATATTACCCCAGAAGACAAAAAATTCTTTTCTAACAAAATCTCCTGAGAACACAAATATTCGCTTCCAACGAAATCACCCCAGAGCACAAAAAACACGTTTCCAGCTAAATGACTCCAGGGCACAGAAAACACGCTTCCAACGAAATGACCCCATACTTCAAAAACTTGCTTCCATCGAAATCACCCGAGAACACAAAAAATTCGCTTCCAAAGATATTACCCCAGACCAAAAAAATTCATTTTCAACGAAATCTCCTGAGAACACAAATATTCGCTTTCAAAGATATCATCCCAGAGCACAAAAAAATCGCTTCCAACGAAATCACCCTAGAACACAAAAGATTCCCTTTCAACGAAATCACCTGAGAACACAAAAACTTCGATTCCAACGAAATTATCCTAGAGCACAAAAAATTCGCTTCCAATGAAATGGCTCCAGAGCACAGAAAACACGCTTCCAACGAAATGACCCCCTACTTCAAAAATTTGCTTCCATCGAAAAAAACGGAGAACACAAAAAAGTCACTTGCAATGAAATTGCCCCAGAAAAAATAATTCGCTCGTAATGAAATCTTCTGAGAACACAAATATTCGCTTCCAACTAAATCTCCACAGAACACAAAAAATTCGGTTCCAACAAAATGACTCCAGGTCACAGAAAACACGCTTCCAACGACATGACCCCATACTTCAAAAATTTGCTTCCATCGAGATCACCCTAGAACACAAAAATTCCCTTTCAACAAAATCACCCGAGGACACAAAAAATTCGCTTCCAACGAAATCACCCCAGAGCACAAAAAATTCGCTTCCAAAGAAATGACTCCAGAGCACAGAAAACACGCATCCAATGAACTGACCCCTACTTCAAAAATTTGCTTCCATCGAAAAAAACGGAGAACACAAAAAAGTCGCTTGCAATGAAATTGCCCCAGAAAAAATAATTCGCTCGTAACGAAATCTTCTGAGAACACAAATATTCGCTTCCAACTAAATCTCCACAGAACACAAAAAATTCGGTTCCAACAAAATGACTAAAGGTCACAGAAAACACGCTTCCAACGACATGACCCCATATTTCAAAAATTTGCTTCCATCGAGATCACCCAAGAACACAAAAATTCGCTTCCAAAGAAATTACCCCAGAACAAAAAAAAATCGCTTCCAACAAAATCTCCTGAGAACACAAATATTCGCTTCCAAAGAAATCATCCCAGAGCACAAAAAATTCGTTTCCAACGAATTCACCATAGAACACAAAAAAATTCCCTTCAACGAAATCACCCGAGAACACAAAAAATTCGCGTCCAACGAAATTACCCCACAATAGAGAAAATTTACTTCCAACCATATCAATCCAGAGCACAAAAAATTGCCTTCCAATAAAATCACCCGAGTACGCAAATATTTGCTAACAACGAAATTACCCCAGAACAGAAAAAATTTGCTTCCATCGAAATCACCCCAGAACACAAAAATTTCACTTCCAACGAAATCACCCCAGAACACAAAAAATTCTCTTCCAACGATATTACCTCAGAAGACAAAAAATTCGCTTCCAACGAAAGCTCCAGAAAACACAAATATTTGCTTCCAAAGAAATCACCCCAGAGCACAAAAAATTCGCTTTCAACGAAATGACTCCTTAACACAGAAAACACACTTCAAAAAGTCACCCAGGAACACAAAAAAATTCGCTTCCAATGAAACAATTCCAGAGCACAAAATATTCTCTACCAACGAAATGACTCCAGATCACAGAAAAGACGCTTCCAAGGAAATGACCCCAGAACACAAAAAATTTGCTTCCAACGTAATTACCACAGAACACAAAAAATTCGCTTCCAACAAAATAACCCAGAACACAAATATTCGCTTCCAAAAAAATGACTCCAGAACACAGAAAACAAGCTACTAACGAAATCACCCCATACTTCAAAATCACTTCCAACGAAATTACCCCAGAACAGAAAAAATTTGCTTCCAACGAAATCAACCCAGAGCAGAAAAAATTCCCTTCCAAAGAAATCAACCTAGAGCACTCAAAATTCGCTTTCAACGAAATCACCCCAGAACAAAAAAAGTTCGTGTCCAACGAAATCAACCCAGAAAACAAAAAATTTCCTTCCAAGGAAATTAACCCAGAACAAAAAAAATTCGCTTCCAACAAAATCACCCCAGAGCACAAAAAATTTGCTTCCAACGAAATGACTCCAGAGCACAAGAAAACACGCTTCCAACTAAAGACCTCCTGAGCATAAAAAATTTGCTTCCAACAAAATCACCCTAGAACATAAAAATTCGCTTTCAAATAAATCACCCGAGAACACAAAAAATTCGCTTCCAAAGAACTGACTCCAGAGCACAGAAAACACGTTTCGAACGAAATGATACCATACTTCAAAAATTTGCTTCCATCGAAATCACCTGAGAATACAAAATATTCTCTTCCAACGAAATTACCCCAGAACACAAAAAAAATCGCTTCCAAAGAAATCAACCCAGAACACAAAAAATTCACTTCCAACGAAATCACCCCAGAACACAAAAAATTTGGTTCCAATGAAATAACTGCAGAGCACAGAAAACACGCTTCCAATGAAAGGACCCCAGAAGACAAAAAATTCGCTTCCAAAGAAATCGCCATAGAACATAAAAAATTCGCTTTCAACGAAATCACCCGAGAACACAAAAAATTCGCTTCCAACGAAATTACCCTAGAACACAAAAAATTCGCTTGCAACGAAATCTCCTGAGAACACAAATATTCGCTTCAAACGAAATCACCGCGGAGCACAAAAATTTCGCTTCCAATGAAATGACTCCAGAGCACAGAAAACATGCTTCCAACAAAATGACCCCCTACTTCAAAAATTTGCGTCCATCGAAAAAACCAGAGAACACAAAAAATTCGCTTCCAACCATATTACCCCAGAAGACGAAATATTCTTTTCCAACGAAATCTCCTGAGAACACAAATATTCTCTTCCAAAGATATCATCCCAGAGCACAAAATTTTGCTCCCAACGAAATCACCTTAGAACAAAAAAATTCCTTTCCAAAGAAATCACCCCAGAGCAGAAAAAATTTGGTTCCACCGAAATGACTCCAAAGCACAGAAAACACGCTTCCAAAAAAATGAATACAGAACACAAAAATTATTCCAACGAAATCACCCTAGTACATAAAAAATTCGCTTCCATGGAAACCACCACAGAAGACAAAAAATTCGTTTCCAATGAAATCACCCCAGAGCACAAAGAATTCGCTTCCAACGAAATGACTCCAGAGCACAGAAAACAAGCTTCAAATGAAATTACCCCAGAACACAAAAAATTCGCTTCCAACGAAATCACCCTAGAACATAAAAAATTCGCTTCCTTCGAAATCACCACAGAAGTAAAAAAATTCGCTTCCTACCAAATCACCACAGAGCTCAAAAAATTTGCTTTTACGAAATTACCCTAGAACGTAAAAAATTCGCATTCAAAAAAATCACCCGAGAACACAAAATATTCGCTTCCAACGAAATCACCCCAGAGCACAAAAAATTCGCTGCCAACGAAATGACTCCAGAGCACAGAAAACACGCTTCCAACGAAATGACCCCATATTTCAAAAATTTGCTTCCATCGAAATCACCCAAGAACACAAAAAATTCGCTTCCAACGAAATTACCCCAGAACACAAAAAATTCGCTTGTAACGAAATCTTCTGAGCACACATATATTCGCTTCCACAGAAATCATCGCAGAGCACAAAAAAATTCGCTTCCAACGAAATCTCCCTAGAACACAAAAAATTCCCTTTCAACGAAATCACCTTAGAACACAAATAATTCGCTTGCAATGAAATCTCCTAAGAACACAAATACTCGCTTCAAACGAATTCACCCCAGAGCAAAAAGAATTCCCTTCCAACGAAATGACTCCAGAGCACAGAAAACATGCTTCAAAAGAAATGACCCCATACTTCAAAAATTTACTTCCATCGAAAAAACCGGAGAACACAAAAAATTCGCTTGCAACGAAATCTTCATAGAACACAAATATTCGCTGCCAACGAAATCACCTGAGAACACAAAAAATTTGCTTGCAACAAAATCTCCTTAGAAGAAAATATTCGCTTCCAAGGAAATCACCCCAGAGCACAAAAAATTCGCTTCCAAAGGAATCACTCTTAAACATAAAAAATTCGCTGCCAACGAAATGACTCCAGAGCACAGAAAACACGTTTCCAACAAAATGACCCCAAACTTCAAAAATTTGCTTCCATTGAAATCATCCGAGAACATAAAAAATTTGCTTCCAACGAAATTACCCCAGAACCCAAAAAATTCGCTTGCAACAAAATTGTCTGAGAACACATATATTCGCTTCCAGCGGAATCACACCAGAACACAAAAAATTCGCTTCCAACTAAATGACTCCAGAGCACAGAAAACATGCTTCCAAAGAAAAGACCCCATACTTCAAAAATTTGCTTCCATCGAAATCACCCGAGAACACAAAAAATTCGCTTCCAAAGAAATCACCCCAGAGCACAAAAAATTCGCTTCCAACCAAATGACTCCTGAGCACAGAAAACACGCTTCCAACAAAATGACCACATACTTCAAAAATTTGCTTCCATCGAAATCACCCCAGAACACAAAAAATTTGCTTCCAACAAAATCTCCTGAGAACACAAATATTCGCTTCCAACGAAATCACCCCAGAACACAAAAAATTCGATTCCAAAGAAATGGCTCCAGAGCACAGAAAACACGCTTCCAACGAAATGACCCCCTACTTCAAAAATTTGCTTCCATCGAAAAAACCGGAGAACACAAAAAAGTCGCTTGCAATGAAATTGCCCCAGAAAAAATAATTCGCTCGTAACGAAATCTTCTGAGAACACAAATATTCGCTTCCAACTAAATCTCCACAGATCACAAAAAACTCGCTTCCAACGAAACCAACCCAGAGCACAAAAAATTCGCTTCCAACGAAAAGACTCCAGAGCACAGAAAACATGCTTCCAACGAAATGACCACCTACTTCAAAAATTTACTCCCATTGAAAAAAACGGAGAACACAAAAGTTCTCTTCCAACGATATTACCCCAGAACACAAAAAATTCACTTGCAATGAAATCTCCTGAGAACACAAATATTCGCTTCCAACGAAATCACCGCAGAGCACAAAAAATTCGCTTCCAACGAAATGACTCCAGAGCACCGAAAACACGCTTCCAATGAAATGACACCAGAACACAAAAAATTCGCCTCCAACGAAATCACCCTAGAACATAAAAAATTCACTTCCATCGAAATCACCACAGAAGACAAAAAATTCGCTTCTAACCAAATCACCCCAGAGCACAAAAAATTCGCTTCGAATGAAATCACCCTAGAACATAAAAAATTCCCTTTCAACGAAATCACCCGAGAACACAAAAAATTCACGTCCAACGAAATTACCACAGAACAGAAAAAACTTGCTCCCATCGAAATCACCTCAGAACACAAAAAATTCGCTTCCAACGAAATCACGCTAGAACACAAATAATTAGCTCTTAAGGAAATCACCTGAGAACACAAAAAATTCGCTTCCAACGAAATCATACCAGAGCACAAAAAATTCGCTTCCAACAAACTGACTCCAGAGCACAGAAAACACGTTTCGAACGAAATGATACCATACTTCAAAAATTTGCTTCCATCGAAATCACCCGAGAATACAAAATATTCTCTTCCAACGAAATTACCCCAGAACACAAAAAAATTCGCTTCCAAAGAAATCAACCCAGAACACAAAAAATTCACTTCCAACGAAATCACCCCAGAACACAAAAAATTTGGTTCCAATGAAATGACTGCAGAGCACTGAAAACACGCTTCCAATGAAAGGACCCCAGAAGACAAAAAAATTCACTTGCAAAGAAATCACCATAGAACATAACAAATTCGCTTTCAACGAAATCACCCGAGAACATAAAAAATTCGCTTCCAACGAAATTACCCCAGAACACAAAAAATTCGCTTGCAACGAAATCTCCTGAGAACACAAATATTCGCTTCAAACGAAATCACCGCTGAGCACAAAAAATTCGTTTCCAAAGAAATGACTCCAGAGCACAGAAAACATGCTTCCAACGAAATGACCCCCTACTTCAAAAATTTGCATCCATCGAAAAAACCCGAGAACACAAAAAATTCGCTTCCAACGAAATCACCCTAGAACACAAAAAATTCGCTTCCAATAAAATCACCCCAGAACACAAATTATTCGCTTCCAAAGAAATCACCACAGAGCACAAAAAATTCGCTTTCAACGAAATCACCCTAAAGCAAAAAAAATTCACTTTCAACGAAATCACCCAAGAACACAAAAAAATTCACATACAACGAAATTACCCGAGAATTGAAAAAATTTACTTCCAACCAAATCAACCTAGAGCACAAAAAATTCCCTTCCAACAAAATCACCCGAGAACACAAATATTGGCTTCCCACGAAATTACCCCAAAAAGGAAAAAGTTTGCTTCCATCGAAATCACCCCAGAACACAAAAAAATCGCTTCCAACGAAATCACCCCAACACACAAAAATTTACTTCCAAAGAAATCAACCCAGAACACGAAAAATTTGCTTCTATTGAAATCACCCAAGAACAGAAAAAAATTCGCTTCCAACAAAAATACCCCAGAACATGAAAAATTAGCTTCCAACGAAATCACCAGGGAACACAAATATTTGCATCCAACGAAATCACCCAGGAACATAAAAAATTCGCTTCCAACGAAATGTCCCTATACTTCAAAAATTTGCTTCCATCGAAATTACCTGAGAACACAGAAAATTCGCTTCCAAAGAAATTACCCCAGAACACAAAAAATTCGCTTGCAAAGAAATCTCCTGAGAAGACAAATATTCGCTTCCAACAAAATCACCCCAAGCACAAAAAATTCGCTTTCAATGAAATGAGCCCATACTTGAAAAATTTGCTTCATCGAAATCACCCGAGAACACAAAAAATTCGCTTCCAAAGAAATTACCCCAGAACACAAAAATTCGCTTCCAAGGAAATCACCCCAGAACACAAAAAATTTGCTTCCAAAGAAATGACTCCAGAGCACAGAAAACATGCTTCCAATGAAATCACCCCATACTTCAGAAAAATTCACTTCCAACTAAATTGCCCCAGAACACAAAAAAATTCACTTCCAACGAAATCAACCCAGAACACAAAAAATTTGCTTCTATCCAAATCACCTGAGAACAGAAAAAATGCGCTTCCAAAGAAATTACCCCAGAATACAAAAAATTCGCTTCCATAGAAATCCCCGCAGAGCACAAAAAAAATTGCATCCAAAGAAATCACCCTAGAACACAAAAAATTCGCTTCCAACAAAATCACCCCAGAACACAAAAAATTTGCTTCCAAAGAAATGACTCCAATGCACAGAAAATACGCTTCCAACAAAATCACCCCATGATTCAAAAAAATTCGCTTTCAAAAAATTGCCCCAGAACACAAAAAATTCTCTTCCAACGAAATCAACCGAGAACACAAAATATTCGCTTCCATCAAAATCACCCCAGAACACAAAAAATTCACTTCCACGAAATTACCCCAGAACACAAAAAATTCGCTTGCAAAGAAATGTCCTGAGAAGACAAATATTCGCTTCCAAAGAAATCACCCCAGAGCACAAAAAATTCGCTTCCAACAAAATCACACCAAGCACAAAAAATTCGCTTTCAACGAAATGAGCCCATACTTCAAAAATTTGCTTCCATCGAAATCACCTAAGAACACAAAAAATTCGCTTCCAACGAAATCACCCCAGAACACAAAAAATTTCATTCCAAAGAAATGATTCCAGAGCACAGAAAACACGCTTCCAATGAAATCACCCCATACTTCAAAAAAATTCACTTCCAACTAAATTGCCCCAGAAAACAAAAAATTCGCTACCAACGAAATCAACCCAGAACACAAAAAATTTGCTTCCATCGAAATCACCCGAGAACAGAAAAAATTCGTTTCTAACGAAATCACCCGGGAACACAAATATTAGCTTCCAATGAAATCATCCTAAAGCACAAAAAATTTGCTTCCAACGAAATCTCCTGAGAACACAAATATTCCCTTCCAAAGAAATCAACCCAGAGCACAAAAAATTCGCTTCCAACGAATTTACCCAAGGCAAAAAAAAAATTCACTTTCAACGAAATCACCTGAGAACACAAAAAATTCGCGTCCAACGAAATCAACCCAGAACACAAAAAATTCGCATCCAAAGAAATCACACAGAACATAAATATTTCCCTTCCCACGAAATGACTCCAAAACACAGAAAACACGCTTCCAATGAAATCACCCAAGAGCACAAAAAATTCGCTTCCTACAAAATCAACCCAGAACACAAAAAATGTGCTTCTATCCAAATCACCCGAGAACAGAAAAAATTCGCTTCCAAAGAAATTACCCCAGAATAGATAAATTTACTTCCACCCAAATCAAGCCAGAGCACGAAAAATTCCCTTCCAAAAAAATCACCCGAGAACACAAATATTGGCTTCCAACGAAATTACCCCAGAACGGAAAATTTTTACTTCCATCGAAATCCCCCAGAACACAAAAAATTCGCTTCCAACGAAATTCCCGCAGAGCACAAAATATTGCTTCCAAAGAAATCACCCTAGAACACAAAAAATTCGCTTCCAACAAAATCACCCCAGAACACAAAAAATTTGCTTCCAAGGAAATGACTCCAATGCACAGAAAACATGCTTACAAAGAAATCACCCCAAAACACAAAAAATTTGCTTCCAACGTACTTAACCCAGAACACAAAAAATTTGCTTCCAACGATATCTACCCAGAACACAAGAAATTCGGGACCACCGAAATCACCCGAGAACAAAAAAAAATTCGCTTCCAATGAAATTACCCATACTTCAAAAATTTGCTTCCATCGAAATCACCTTAAAACACAAAAAAATAGCTTCCAACTAAAATACCCCAGAACACAAGAAATTCGCTTCCAACGAAATCACCCCAAAGCACAAAAAATTCGCTTCCAACGAAATTACCACAGAACACAAAAAATTCGCTTCCAAAGAAATCACCCCAGAACACAAAAAATTCGCTTCCAAAGAAACGACTCCAGAGCACAGAAAACACGCTACAAACGAAATGACCCCCTACTTCAAAAATTTGCTTCCATCGAAAAAACCGGAGAACACAAAAAATTCTCTTCCAACGATATTACCCCAGAAGACAAAACATTCTTTTACAACGAAATCTCCTGAGAACACAAATTTTCGCTTCCAAAAATATCATCCCAGAACACAAAATATTCGCTTCCAACGAAATCACCCTAGAACGCAAAAATTCCCTTTCAACGAAATCACGCGAGAACACAAAAAATTCGCTTCCAACGAAATCACCCCAGAGCACAAAAAATTCGCTTCCAACGAAGTGACTCCAGAGCACAGAAAAC